>NW_022196896.1:67913305-67949530 GCF_008632895.1 Mastomys coucha | reverse complement strand
AGAAACACAGATAAATGCATGTCACAAACTGTCCATCGCCCACCCCCACCCCTAGCTTCCAATCCCCCCTGCTGACTTCAGTCAACCCCTCTCCATAGAGTCTGAACTCTGGGCTAAAACGGGGCCAAGGGACATGTTGGCAGCCTTCTGAGGGAAAGGCTCCCACTTCCCACTTAAGACACACATCTGTTTAATACATGCTTCCAAGTCCTGAGAAGAACACTGTGAGAGGACTTTTCAACTACTGCCACCAGTAATACACACTGACTACAGCACAGCCTGAGTTCAAAATGGAACAAATGTGTTCAAATCCCAGCTGAGGCATTTAGCTAATTCACCTTAGGCAAGGTATTTAATCACACTCAACTGTGAAGTGCCTACCATGGCACACGTGTGTGAAGCACTGAAAATACAGCCTTCATAGTAACATTATTGGGACTGCTTATAGCCTCAGCAATCTGTCAAAGTATCACTTTGTAAAATGCAGCTATCTGTAGATCCAGGCCTCCTTTTACACATGGAGGTCTGCTAATAAATTACAGCCATTGCTGTTCCCAGAGAGAGTGTGTAGGAGAGATAGCCTACATCTCACTCTGAAGCGTTCACCAGAGCCGCTCTGAGACCCAGGATGGGAGCCGGGCTGGGATCCTGAGTTGCTGGACCCTGAAGAACTGCCACTGCCTGGCCTGGGGACCAGCTTTTCCACTCTCTCCCAGAGAAGCCGGGGCTCAATACTGCTGTTAGGAAAGGAGAGAACAATGTCATCCCACCACACTACAGCAGAGACATGTGGAGACAGAGACAAGCCTGCAACAGTAGCGAACACAGCATGCTGCACACACAGAGTACACTGCACAGAGTACACTGCACACAGCAACACTGCACACAGAGCACACTATAAATACAGCATACTGCACACACAGGTCGATGCACACAGAGCACACTGCATACACAGTGTGCACCGCACACACAGCATACTGCACAGAGCACACCACACATAGCATGCTACACACACAGTACACACTGCACAGACAGCTCACTGCACATTACAAAGACTGTATTCAGGGCCAGCATCTTCAATATCTTAAACCCAAAAGATGCTGAACAGTGTCTTCTTGCTAAAGCACATGAAATCCATGGTATGTGTGAGGTGAGATATGACTGTTTACAGTTATAACCACTTCTGTCCTGTCTATAGACCCTACTCTTAATCAGAAATAATTACTCAGAAAACTTTCTGTATCTAGGTTGCCCTCATCTACTATGACAGCTCTCACACGTTAGATGCCCACAGTCCACTCTCTGAGATGTGTGGAGGAAGCAAAGCTGGTGAGGCTTTCTGCCATGGTCAGACCCATAGCACACATACACTGGGAAGAATCTGTGCCCTGGACACTGTCATAGGAGAGTGTCAGATCTCTCTGGTCATCAGCATTAAAAGGTTGCCTGCAGACTCTGAACCATCATCCACCTAGCCACTTGTACCAACACTGCCAACACCACAGGTCCACTGATGACCAAATTACCACACACTTCATGATATCTGCAGGGCAACGGTGACAAGTTTTCAGTAAGTGCACATGCAGCACATTTCACATCTGAGCAAACATCAGAGCAGCTACCTACATGTGACTCCAGCACCTAAACCCAGCTCACACCACCAAAAAGATGAAGCTTGCTTCATTGTAATTAAGTTAAATTCATACTTAGTCTCATTGGCCAATAGCTACTGCATCAGACAGAGCTACCCTAACACTTGGCTAGTGTGGAAGCCTATGGCAGCTTGTTAGTAACTCTGAGTCTAAACCCTCAGGATTCCTTCTAGACTAAAAAACCCTCTCAAATTACACTTCTTAGAACCCGTTCTCAATCCTCCCTTCTCTACCTTTTCAGAGAAATGTAGTTTTCATTTCAAAATTACAATACACACCAAGATTCAAATCTGTTTTGCACTACTGATCAATATGCTATTGCTGCTGTTGCTGCTACTGGTGGTGGTAGTAGAGGAGGTGATGGTGGTGTTGGGGTGTGTGTATGTGTGCAAAACAGATCATGTCTGTCTAGAACCTCAGTGCTGGAGGAGCACATTTATGAAAACAGACAACAGACGACTCTGAGAGACTGCGACCCACAGCACATTTTTTCCTGTCAGTTCTCTTTTACCTGGTGGAATTTCTCTGTCCTGCTTGGCTATTTTGCTGTCCACTGCCCTGCAGTGGGGAATCCCGACGGGAGAGGACAGGGGAACGAGAGGTCGTTCTGACAGGAACCTTTAGGTAGGAAACACGGCAGTTAAGACAGACAACAGAAGAACACCACAGCTCTCCTCCTCACAGTACACTTTACAACACAGCCTTCCTCAACCCGTAACGCCTGCCATGAAGCTAGCTCCTCCCTCCCCCGAATCTCCCCTGCTCCTGCAAGATCCAAACAGCCTGGCCCATCTCTACAGTCCTGTTATGCTGAAGTCATGTTTGGACTGAAGCGGGTGGCAGAGAACATACAGCAGCACTTCCCTGAGATAGTATGTGAGAATCACGAAAATAAGCTCAAAGAAATCCAACAACGGTCTACAAACAGATCAGCAGGAAGCAGAGACTGGCAAAGAAGCGAGAAAATATTCAGAGGAAGCAAATTCCAAGTGGAGGAAAAAATTCACTAAGATGTGCCTTTTAATCCTCTTGTACTATTAAGTACAATACGCTCAACTTTAAAGTAAAAAAAATCATTGTCTTGTTAATTTTTCCTCAAAAGATTTTTTTTTGTGAAATTCTTGATGTTATGCACAATGGGTAGCTTCTGTGTAAATTTACAATTCTACTTATTTAGAAGCATGTTGTTTAAAAGTTTAAATACTTTTTATTAAATTATGTTTAAAACCAGTCAATGATAAAAAGCTAACTGACCAGTGTAACTGCCGAGGTGGGGAATGGTTTCCCTCCACGAGAAGTCATTTGAAACTTCTTGCCCTTTAACCCTGGTGAAGTCACTGTTCCCATCATCACAGCACACAGTAAGTTTAAATAAAGAGAAAACAGCGCGTCTGTCTGTCTGTCCTTACCCTTGGAGGCACCTCGTCACTGTCTGATCTAGACCAAGCCTTTTGGGTGGGCTCGGGCACCTCCGACTTAGAGTCAGAGCTCTGACTGAGCCCCTCACTGCGGGAAGGTGGACATGGGTCCTGAGAGCGGAGATGGTGGTGTGCGAATTTGGGAGAAGGGTCACTGAAGGAATGGGATCTCGAGACAGGGGAGACATTGTTCTTGAGAGATGCCAGGTGGGACCACTGTACCTTACAAGAAAACAAAACACAAAACATTCAATGCGTTCTGCATACAACTAGCTTTTCTGGTCAATACTAAATCCCAAACAGGAGGTAGCAGAAGTGGAGGGTGAATCAGGGAGGCACAGTGTCAAGCAAGGAGCAGCCAACAGGCTCCATGCTGATGACAAGGCAAGAGGAAGAGCAAAGGCACACACATAGGGAACAGGGCCAAGACACAAACTGCAGACAGCAGTGAACAGGGGCATGTACAGACCCCGAGGGGAGAGTGACACACGCATGTCCATGACAGCACAGAGAGGTGGGGACCACAGGACAGAGACACTGCTGATCAGCAAACCTCCCCACATCTCAGACCCTGGGTCTGAGAATCTGACTGAGGAAGCACAGGACACATTTGTGCATGCACACACACACACTCTTCCTATTATAAGACTATAGCAGAGAAACACAACAACCACCAACTTTTCAAGTATACTAACATTTTTTAAATTTTCTCCCAATCTTAAAATGTTTTAAACCTAGCTGAGTTTACACTCCTAATTATGAAAAAAGCGGGATTAAAATTTCTTTTCCAAAATATCCAGTACCAAGACACCCCAGGCTGACCAGCATCAAGATACTCAGGGCTGACCAGTAGGGATATGCCTTTGAAATGAGGACTCAAGAACGTGACAATTTGCCAAGTGAATTTCTGCAGTCACTTTTAAAAACGTTCTCTCAAAAATCTATAAAATATTTTAGTAAGCAGTATCTGTAGCTCACTGCTGGAGAATAATAATAATGAGTTTAAGACAATTATGGAGGCTGTAACTCAGCACTTACTATCAATGTTTCTCGTACTGACTTGTCTGGCTTCTGCAGGTAAAACCAGCAGTTAAGACCCAGTACATAGTCTCTGTGGCTCACAGGCAGATCCAAAGAATCCTAGCTTTGGTACAATCCCATTCTACTAAAACATCTTAAGTGTTCACTGGGAAAGCAACCAAACAGATGTGTCACCAAATAATGCTAAGTGGGACTCAACACTAGGAGCCTCATGAGTTTCCCTCTTGCAGGTGAAAGCGTAGGCCGAGAGTACTCTGTGCAGGAAGAGAGGCGTCTCCTCTCCTGAAGCAGACGTTTCTGAAGTCTGCTGCTCAGAGCTAAGTCTGCCCTTGTATGGGGTTTAACTTTCAGGACTAACGTGCTTCTCACCAGGAAACAGGCACTAAGCTGAGCAGCAAGTGGCAGGTGACCCTTCCCACTGCCTCTGCTCTCATTCTCTAAAGCCCTCAGCTGCTATAGCTGCATAAACCCTACCCTCTGTGCCTCAGATCTGCTCTTCTCAAGCATCCCCTAGGAGGGGTAGTTACTGCAGAGCACAGTTAAATTCTCATGTGAATGCATCTGTCACAGGAGGGCCATTTCTTTTCAAAACCACCAACTTTTGTCCTAGGTGACATGCAAACACCAGGGCTGAGTACAGAAAGCTTAGAGATGTATGTGTGAGGCAGAGTAGCATGGAGGAGTGCCTAAACCCCTCAGGGGATGAGAATGTCTGCCATCTACTGTCCTTTCTAGATAACAAGGCTGCTTCTCTTCTGAGCATTCAGACAAGATAGAATATGGGACAGACTGAAGGAAAGGTCATCAACTGTCCTAATCTCTTACAGGAAATCAGTATTTAACCCACTACTCATAACCTGTTTTGAATCTTGATAGGTTTGAGAATCTGTTTTTTTAAAAACAACACCACAAAAATCAAAAACCCTTTCCAAGAAAAATTTACACATTCAGCCAAATAAATAGAAGCCTGTAGGAACCGCAAGGCCACCTTCAGCTTCCGAGGGTCCTTCGGGGAGCTGGGACCACAGACATAAAGTACTTACTCTAAAATATTCAGGAGAAAAGCTCCTGGTTGTCTTCTAACCTGCTTACGCAGTAAAACCAACTTTCTAAAAATCTAATTTAAAAAAATTAAGAGGAAGGAGGGACTTCACATCTGAGTTAAGGAGGGGGAAATAAAAATATCGACTGGAGATAGTCATAATGGGATCAGTAAAAATCTCAGACAACAACATAAACAAACAAAAACCCCCACAAGCCTCCTCTCCTATGCTGAACGCACGCCTCCTGTTCACTCCAGCTGTGAGACAATGAGCTACATGTGGCACAGGGAGCCACGCTGCATGTCTTCAGCAGCGAAGTTGCTGCTGCTACCTGTGGCTCCGCTGGTCTCTGCAGGGCAGGGTGCACAGACTCGGAGTTGCCATTGGAAAAAGATTCTGACCGGGAAGGCACGGGTGGCTCCAGTCCTCTGCCTGTTTGCTTAGCCTGGGCCTCAGGGGAGCTGTGGTTAGTCTTTCTAAATCTATCTTCCACCTGCATCAGAGAATTAGAAGACATGGCTCCAGGTTAGTAGGAAAGGAGAGAGATGAGGAGCGCGTAAGAGCAAAACAACTGAGAGAAAATGTGTTCTATTCAGCTCTGAGAAGAGAGGCTGCTAGCTGCACAGTGGTGGTGCTGAGCAGGAATGAGACTTGATAGAGGACTTTTAAAAATATATGAAAATGAAAAATAAGCAAAGCAGCTTCTAGAATATTCTCAGCACCTAGACTTTCATTACTCTATAGAGTAATTCAGAACAGAATTTGTCCGTGACTCTCCTCCCTGTGAAAGAGGATGTAGAAGAGAGCCATCTGCCGGCCAGGACTGCACAGTGCTCCTGGACACACCCACTTCCATCTGTCTAGCCCAGAGAGGACCACTTGGCTACATCCTCCTGGGAGGCTCTAGTCATCCAAATGCCACAACTGATCCAGTAAGAAATCAGGCTAAAAGTCCACTTCATCCTCATGCTAATTTAACGAGACTGACATTTCTCTCATTCACACATTAGAGAATAACAGTACCAGGCACTGTGTGTGTAATTTTCTTCTGATTTCTCTAGCATTTGTTAACCAAGGCATCCATGTAGAAAACAAAAGTGAGGACCTGGCTAACACCAAGGTTCACTCTAGCATTCACAGTGCAGCTCTCAACAGTCATTAGGGAGCGCCTAGCTTTCTCAGGACCAACATGTAAGCAATAAGGGAAAGCAGATACCTCCCGAGTTCTGTCAGCAAGGTCATAGTGAGGCTTGGGCTCTGGAGCATGGTAGCTTGGTTTGCTCCTGTCCTGCTGCTGCGGGGGCGGCGGCGGCTGCTGTGCGTGCGGCCTCCTGTGGTCGTGCTGTAGAGACAGGAGATATGCTTGTTCTTGTTGCAACTGCCTCTGGAGCCTCTCTGCCTGCCGGTGCTCCTCCATCTCCCGCCATCGGCACTCCTTGGAGAGGGAGAGGGTAACACTGAATCTGGGGACCGTGGCGAGCTCATCTCCTCTCTGGATCCCTTCTTAACTTTTGTTTTTTAAAATAACACTTCCCCCCTTGTTTATTTTTTTTTGCCCCCAAGGCAAAATGGCTAGGATTTTAAATAGCATGTTACCTGTGTAAAATGTGACAGCATTTGCTAACTGTAACATCATTTCGGAGTAAAGGAATTCAATTAAACATCAGATACAGTGGTATATATACACACATACTCAGCAAAAATCCTACAGCATGCACTGTGAGCCTGACACCTCCGGCATTTTCACATTCACTGAAAGCCAAGTTCTGTTTAAGAGTTGATAGGCATTTACCAACCAAGGAGTTAGCTTAACTACTGGGGAGTAAACTAAGGGCAGTTTACACTGTGCTTCATAGCATGACCAGAGGACATCTTCCCTGGAACCTGGCTGCCACAGCAAGCCCAAAAAGGTTTGATAGTCACTACAACTGACCAACCTGGGGAAGGGACAATGGCCCTGTGGTACGGAATGGGACAGAGGTGGGGCGTTACCAGTAACATGGCCTGCTCCTGGAGCAGCTGCTGCTGCAGGATTTCCAGGTGCCGCTGCTCCTCCTCTAGCTGCCGCCTGATGTACTCCTGTCACACAGAAATTACCCAGCAATCAGTATATCCAGAGGGAAGCATCTGAGTCACCTCTGTGGGTAACCAGCACTCCAGAAGCAAGACAGTCTGCTGCTGAGGACTCTGCAAAGGCCCCAAGCTGGGCAGTAAGCTGCAAGCAGTCTAACATATTGGCAAGATGCACATGGTGGTGTCTGAGCACTGCTGGTATTACACTATCATCACATCCAATACAGAACTGTAAAGGAGGCTAGCTTCCTCTTAAGGACAATAGACACCAGAGAAATAGGAAGGCATCATTTTAAATAAGAATGAAACAGCAATTTTTAAAACCTAAAACCCAAATCTATTTAAGATAAAAATAAAAAACCAAAAATCCCAAACCAACCAAACAGGATTTGTGCTTTTGTTAATGACTCCAAAGGTTCCTGGAATAATGGCTACAGTCAGAAGATGTGGTCAGAGTCATGGACCATGGGCATTTCTCTACAGGTAAACTGGCCAAGCCCAAGCTGGTGAGCTTGTATCTGTGTAGTGTGCACAGGCACAAGTGCACGGGCAGACTGATGATGTGATAGCGGGAAAGCATGACCACTGGGTCACAGAGGAAACAGGTAATCTCGTACAGAGCACAGCAGAGGTAACCTGCCGCCCTGACATGCTTAAAGCCCTTAGCTCAAGTTCCAGTCCTGGGGATGGGTAAATGAGAGGTGAGAACATGCAACCCTGCAGTTAAACAATTCCTATTAGTACACACGCATCAGGAAACCTAACTCCAGGTCCATCAGAGACAAGCCACAGCACCCGCTGCATACTTTCAGTCCCACATTAAGCAAGAGGACCTACCTGTCCTAGCAGGGGAGCAATAGATGGGCATGTGGGAGAACTGTTCCACAGAGGTGTGTTATGTGTCTATAGTGAGCACTTCCTCCCAACCACCCCATTTCATGACACATGCCCTAAAGTAAAAAGAGCCAAAGATACACCTGACCACATGTTTGAGTTAACAATAGTTCTGGTCAGAAGAATACCAGACAACAGAGAAACAATGGCCTGCAAACACTCAGAACACCACATCTTATAAACCACACCAAGCACCCAAAGACTTTAGCTTATACCTGACACGCCAAGAGCATGCTAAGGCATCAAGTGGCTTTGTGATAGACATGGCCTTAGCTGTCTGAGAAAGAAATCTGTGTCTCAAATCATTTCTTTTTTGAACATAACAGAAGTTAAATCATAACTTGAAAGATCAAGTTACTATAAACATTTGTTTTCCGACTTTAAAATGCAAGAAAACTGGGAAAAATCACATGCTATGCAAACTACAAAGATCTCGACATACAATGTACATAGAGAATGCAGCATATATACACTCTCGTGGGAATATGCCGTACACCACAACAAAGGAAGAAATATTTACAATAAATAAATGAATGAATAAAAAAATAAAAAGCAGAGTAAAACAACCAATTTTAAGAAATCCTAAAAGTGCAGGGTACTTGCTATTCATAACATCTTTTTCAAGGTTCTTCTATATTTTATATTTATGAGTGTTTTGCCTGCATGTATGCTTGTATACCATGTGTATGCACTGCTGGAAGAGGCCAGAAAAAGGGCACTGGATCCCTGGAACTGAAGTTATAGATGGTTTTAAGAAGCCATGTGGGGGCTGGGAACTGAACCACAGTCCTCTGGAAGAGAAGCCAGTGTTCTCAACTGCTGAGCCATCTCTCCAGCCCTATTCACAAAATCTTAAGAACTAAAATGCCACCATCAAGTTTCTTGTCACAATCAAAGTTGGAACCATGCCCGGGTGACTTCTGACAAGTAGCGGGTAGCATCTCACAGATTTGTAGCTGCCAGGTGTAAGCATGATAAAAACATTAATAACTAACTACATAAACAAATAAGCCCTGCTATTAGGGCCAAGAGGTAGACTCTAACAGGCAGGCTATACCATGGAGACTCTAGAACACGGGGACATGTGCAGACCCTGGCTTAGACACGCACAGCCCAGGAGGAGTGTCAAGGCCAGTAGCTGGATCGCTGTGTTTGGAAGATAAAATCATGTTTGTTAGCACTTTAAATATGAACTCTAATTCAAAGTGGCTTCCATTCATTGACTTTCTTCTTTGTTCAAAGCTAGCACAGATTGAACAATTCAAAGACAGAAAAGCCATATAAACTAAGAAGTTATTTTCTGTTTGTATAAATAATCTAAGAAATTTACAAATAAGCGCCACAAGGCAATAATAAAAGTACAAGTATACAAAAACTGGTTTTTGTACTGTAAACACTACAAAAAAAAATCTTCAATGCTACAAATATACCTGCAAACTCAGACTACAGTACTCACTCAGCCAGTAGATACTTTAAGCATTTAATCAATAGTTCCCTTAAAGTTGGTTTTGAATTTCCCTGTCTGAAAGTTACCATCAACCAGATATTTGGAGCTCAAAGGATGTAAGCCAAGCCTGTAAAGATATATTCAGACATCTGTCATGTGTCAGCCTCTTCAAGACTCAAAGGGTCTTTACGCTGTAGCAATTTTTATTCTTTTTGAAGATAAAGCATCAAGTCATTGGAGATACTTAAACCTGAGTGTGCATGCACACACGTGTGCACTTGCCTCACCTCCCAGGACCCAGCTCCAGGGTTAGAGGCCACAGACACCTGCGTCGACATTCTTGAAAGCTCACCTGCTCCCTCTCTACTCTCCTCTTCTCTTCTTCTGCCCGTCTCCTCTCTTCCTCTTCTTTACGCCGCCTTTCCAGTTCCTCCAGCCGCCTCTTCTCCTCTTGTTCTCGCCGCCGCTGCTCACGCTCCTGCTGCCTCCTGGCTTCACGCTCTCTTCTTTGTTGCTGCAGAAGGAGAACTGTGTAGTTACCAGGAGTCTACAACTGCGGCTCTCAGGAGATTTGCTGGCGGTGATAAGCAGGTGTAAATGAGGTGAGTTCTGGACCCTGGCTGTACTGGTCAGTTAATTCTGCATCACCCTGCAGCTTCCCCACAAACGGGTCAAAGGTGTAATGTTTTTGTGAATCCTTGCGGGGGTTTGGCTTCCACTTTGAAAGCAAGCATCCTCAGTACACACTGAAGCACTTAGATGTCACCAGATTTGTCATTCATGGGCATCACTAACTATCTAGAACCTTTAATCAGAGAAGAAAGGAAGAGATGAATAAAGGGTAGAAGAAAGGACAAAGAAAGATAAATATCTGAAAAATGAGAAATCTACATGAGAAAACAACAAAAAGAAATGAAAATCAGCAGAAGAAAGCAAGCGCCACCATCACTGCTAGGAATACCTCAAAGCTACCAAGGAGGAAGTGTGAATGTTGCTGTCCCCGGCTTTGTACCAAACACTTAACCTTTAAGGCTAGTTGGTGTTCCTGGTATAATTCTCTTTAGAACCCTTGGAAGTCAGGACTGCCTCCCTACTGTATAGAAAACAGGCTCAGAAAAATAAACTGACTTGTCCAGTGTCTCTACCCAAAAAAAGCCTCTGTCGAATGACTGTTCCACCTGTAACGCCTTCTACAGCTACATGTGGCCTAGCACCCCACAGACAGAGAGTACACTCAACTCAGAGACTCAGCTTGCTCTACACATGCACACAGCACACAGCACACAGCAGTGGGCACCACAGCAGCTCCCCTAGCTGACTGTTCGTGTACAACACACCATGTGTCAGTACAGGGCATCCATGCCACAGAGTCTAAGCTTTGTCAGTTCTTTCCACGACTGCGGGAGACCAAGCGCTGTACAGTACATGGCCACTAGTCACAGCACCCCACTGAGCACCTACACTGGAGCTGGCATGAATAAGGAAGCAAGTCCTCTAGTGGCTACTGCACTGGACAGCACCTCTGCAGCTCACTCACCCTCCCAGAAAGAGAAAACTGGTACAGTTCACAAACCCCGTCACACAGAAGCTAACGACAGGACAAAGTAAATAAAAATAGTATATTAGTATAGAAGTTTATAATGGATTACAATAGAAAGATTGGTAGAAGCTGAGTACCCATTCTGAACTCTCTCTACAACACTCATGTTTGCTGAAGTAGCAATGATTTCCTGGAAGCACAAGAAACGTCCTGTGTGCCCCGCAACTAGGCAGGGCAGGGAGGAGCTACCTCGCTCTCACGTGTACTGGCACCGTCCTCCTCCCAACTGAGTTCCTGACGTGAGTTTGTTTTATTGGTGTCTGCTTTTAGAAGCATTAACTTAGTGCACACAGCTCACCTAGGTTGGAGGCAAGGTCATACAAGAATGGAATGCAGACAACTACAGTTGCGATGGCAAAGGCCCTATCACTCCACCTGCCCCTTGCTACACATTTCCTGCTGTTAGCCCACCTTTAGAGCTTTTAAAAATATTAGAAAAAAGAAAACTCAGACTACACATGAATGTTTCAAATTCAATGAAAAAAAGAGAGCAACTGAGAACCTGTGTAGTGAAATATTCACCAGCCAGGAGGTCCCACATACGGCGCACTTCCAGCCTTCTAGCCAACACTCATCCTGCCCTCTATCTTTTCGGCTCAGATCTAATGCAGAGCTCCATGCCCACAATTTCCAGAGATATAATACCTTTATTCTTTCCTATAAACTAGGTACAAAAACCAAATTTCTCCTACCATAGGTCTCTATGAACAAGCTAGCATAACTGAAAGAAACTCAAGAATCATACTTAAAATGAACATCTGGAGCCTTTTCCCTTCAAAGTAAATGAAGCTACAGCCTATCATATTTCCTACAGAGCAACAAGAAAACCTTGCCAGGTCACTGCATGTAATATGCAACAGCTAAGAACATGATCATTCTTCTAACTCTGATAATAACAATTACTGAATTTTTGCCAGCTGGGAAAAAGCAGTTTCAAGTATAAGTTATTTAACTCCACTATATATTCCTGGTTGGATACCATTTCCAAAGGAAAACATCTTTTGAATTTTTTGGCTGTATACAATATGGTACAAATAAATCAAGATGACTTCTGGCTAGTGTGAGGTTGGAGTTTTGGGAATGTTCTTTTATTTGCTAATACTTTAAAATCTGGGACCTGTGAGCTTTCTCCTTCAAGTGTTCTCCCAGGCTGAAGACACACAGGTTGATGGACCTCTGAGAGCATCTGTGTCAGTGCTGAAGCCCGCTGACAAGGCAGGGCCACTGCAGAAGGGACTGTCTCAGATGCTGTCTGCAAAGGACCCTCCTTAGGATTAAAGAAAACTGGTGAGTGGAAAATCAGTCACTCTCATGGAGTGTCATCACACTCAAGATTGTCACGTGGTATACCAACTACATGCAAGGAGGCAATGGCCAACACAAAATGAAAGGGCATATTCTCTGAGCAGGAAGAAGTGAAAGGGGCAAAAATCTTAGGAACCTGCACATATGTAAAAATCTCTAGCTAAGCAAACAATGTCCCTATAGACTGTCTGAGATGCTGTCAGCATCTCCTCTCTGCTATTGAATACTTGGAGACCAGTGACTGGACACTTAGAACAAGACCACAAACTGCCTTGCTCAGCAGCTTTCAGAATGCCCTCTCTGTCTTCAATGCAGGGGCTCTACATGACATATGGGCCTTCACACAGGTGGCCCCCCCTCCTTTCGTTCATGTGGCTTGTTATGTTGCCCAGACTGGCTTTGAATTTTCAATCCTTCTGCTTTAGTCTCCTGAGCGCTGGAATGGCAGCAGATGCCTGACAGAAATGTTTGTTTCTTAGTTCTAGAAATTGTGTTGAGCTATTTCCTATATGTTTTCCCTAACATATCAACGCCTTAGAATGTCTCCTGAAGGCAAGCTGGGACTCCTAGATCAATAGGTGTTTTTTTGTTCTATTATCAGCAACTTGTTTTTTCTTCTTTCCCTAGTTTCTAAGGGTTTTAAAACACCCCAGGAATCCTTATTTTTGAATATTCTTCTTTACGAATATATGTCCTCTTCTATGAATATTTATATGAGAGATGGTTTTTCTCTGTCCTTATTTCGTGTCTTTTCTTCAAAATCCTCCTTGTTCTATTGTTGGGGACCACATCTGGGGCCTTGCATGTGTAAGGCACGCACTATTCATCTCAAACTCTTCCATGGTGAAGACACTCCTCAGGTCTGGTCTTCACTGAGCACTTCCTCTGAGGACATGAAAACTCCCCTGTGAGTGGTCCATGGATGGCAACAACTCACAGCCTGATCTCTTCCTACAGCTGCATGTTCTTTGTACTGGACAGGGGTGTCTAGAGAGGAACTTTACAATATTCAGTGAAACCCCAACATCCTACAAAGTCTGGGGAAAGACTGTGGCAAAGAGAGGGCATTTGTAACACATGTGGCTGTGGTAGTGTGTGACTGTGAGCATGTCAAAAGAACACGTAAGAACTTACAAGAGGTTCTTATAAACAAGACCACAGTCTGGAAACAGCCAAGCCCTGCTGCCTGGACAGTCAAGGCCCTGGCTGTGGGGTTCTGGGTCCCTGGGGACACTGCCTAACATTAAAGCTGGAGCCGTGAGAAGGCAGCACCAAGCCAACAGAGATCCCCGAAGTCAATGCTATTGCAGTGGCAAGAGAGGACGGGGCTCCCACTCCTCTGAAAGGTGTGCAAACCCTCTGTGAAAGTCTTCCGAGGCAAAAGAGTTGAGAATTTTCCTCCTAAACACACAAAACCACAACAGACACATGACAGCTTGCCAACTGTTGCTGAGAAACTGCCTGATGCTAAAGCTGGACATCAGTGTTAACCCCACTTCACAACAAAAGTCTCTTTTCTCGCATTGCTCTTTGTTTTTAATTCACTCACTTCTACATCTCTCAACTGGAATATCTGCGTGTCTCCCAGGGAGAGGAAGGAAAAGAAAGAACGTCATTGGGCAGAAGCTCCATGCCACCCTGGAGGAAAGCAATCCCCAAACACAAAGCCACAGCTCAGACTCCAGGGTTAAATACAAAAGGAAGAGCACAGAGTAGAAATTATTATTTTTTAATACCTACAGAAAGAACAGGACAGGGAAAAGTGGGTTTCCTATGGCAGAGCTCATACACAGGAGGATGAACAAGCAGCAGAGAAAAGAGCCAACAGCTTGAGAGAAAAGACTAGCCTGCATGAGCTCAGCACACTGTGCCTTCCTGGGACCACACGAAAGGCAGGAAGCAAACAATTCAATGTCAGCACGACCAGAGGACAGACTCCAGGACATCGGAGTGAGCTGACAGCCAAGGGGCAATCACCTGTGCTTAAGGTCTGTGAGGCTGGCTGATCAGTACCATGTGACAGAGAGCTGGATTTAATTCACCTGGGGTTTTTTGTCTCTTTAATAACCATTCAGTGCTCATCTGTGTTTGACCTAATGTCCAGGATTACTAGGTAAATCCTTTTGGAATGTACGAACACTCAGCTTCTACCAACCTATAGGTTAAGAGGTCATCAGCACCTGGGTGTGTACCAGGATTCCCACACTTCACTAACCCCCCCCCCAACACACACACACACACACACACACACACACACACACACACACACACCTGATGAGAAGAAGTGTCTTCACTCACAGCTGTCCTTGTTCAACTGAAACTTCATGAAACTGTTATCATGTGGGCCTGGAGTATTTGGGGTAACATGATCTGTCCCTAGCCATTTTCATTCAAATCCGGCTACAGAGTATACTCTGTAGTATTCCCTTGGAGGCAAGAGTTGCATCTGTGTGTCCATACAAAGCACAAAAGCAAAACACAAGTACTTCTTTCAGATGAAGGACCTCTGTAAAGAAGGAAAAGGACACACCTTGCTGCAGCAAGAAGTTTTATGGCAGGTGCTAAAAGGCAGGCTTCTGTATCATGGGTTCCCTTACTCCTGATTTCTAAGCATCTTATGCTGGCCTAAGAAAGCAAGCTGTTTAGGCTTTGGGTTGCTCTTATTTTAATTACATTCATTCAGGGTGCAATGTGAGCAGTACGCTGCCACAACACACTCATGAGGTCAGAGGACGACCTGGAAGAGTCTGATTGCTCCTCTGTCATGTGGGTCCCAGGGACTGAACTCAGGTCAGACTCAGTGGCCCAGGTTTTCATTTTTAATATTCAGGCATCTTGTGAGACTAAGAATCATCACCTACACTGTTCATAACAAGAATTTCAAACGGCCCGGCTTGCCTTTTATTGAAATAGCTACAAAGCACTTAACTTCAAAAGATTCCTAAATGACCGCTCTGGAACCTGGGGTGCAAATAACAATGCTGAGAGCTACCTCCAATTAAAGAAAACCAGCCTCCGGAGTTAAGGAAGTTCTCTTTTAATTTCCAATGAAGGAGAAGGCCTCCTAGGAGCCCAACAAGGGGATCTGTTTGTTTGCCACCCCAGTGCCTAGTTCTGTTTTTAAGGGTTGATTTTTACTGTTTGAGAATTTCACAATGCATATAATATGTTTTGATCAAATCCGTCCCTAGCTCTCAGTTTCCTAACTCCATCTGTCCTCCTTTCTCGTCTTTCTTCCATTTTATTTGTAGCAAGTGAGTGGTTAGCCTGTAGGTATGTGTATGGAACCATGTGCTTGGTGCCTGTTAGCCTGTAGGTATGTGTATGGAACCATGTGCTTGGTGCCTGGGAAGTCAGGAGTGGTTGTGAGCACTGGCTGCTGAGAATCAGACTGCAAGTGCTCTTAACCCTAAGCATCTCTCCAGCTGCTCCTGTGCTTAAGGAAAGTGAGGGCTACAGTGATGCTGAGTGTGAATATTAATTAGCAGACCAGTGAGAAGGTGTGAAGCAGACATCTCTAACTCGAGGGGCATCTTTCTCAGGCCTCACCCCACACCCTGTCATCCTCACGGCCTACCCCACAGACGCTAGCTAGCTGCCCACCAGTCTCACTACTGCCGCCTGAAAGCCACCCGCACCACCTGTGCTACAAACAAACTGAAGATCTAGTCCCTAAGACAAATTACTGCCCCACGGGGTAACCCTTACACTTGTGTGGCAGTGGGGCCCAGCCCAGGAACACAGTAGCAGACATGGCCAGAGCCTCCTGTCCCTTACCTCAAGTCAGAAGCAAGCTCATTCCAGTTTTCTACTCTGGTCACAGAACAGTGAGAATAATCTTACATATTTTAGAAATGATCTGCAACAAGTACATTTTTAAAAGTGAAATACTCAGTGATTTTCCCCCTAAAAGTCCAAACTTAGTATTATTTACATTATCTCCCTCAGTGAGGCATACTGGCTTTCCAAACAGCAAACAGATCCACAGAATAATCAAAGACACCACTGCCAACATACACTATCCCATGACCTAGGCAACAAGCAGCATGTTTAGTCAAACTAAATCCTACTGGAAATTCATTACAGGGCTTTATCTTTGGCATTTCTTCTACTAGGAAAAACAGTAAGAAGCAGGAAAAAAAAAGATGTTCAAATCAAATGATGAATGAGAAATTGTGGGGTTGTGGCATATAATGTAAAAGGCAGTCAAGAAAGAAAATTAAAAGTTTTGATTCCCAAGTGAATTACAGGGAAAGAGTATATTTGTGTGAATCAAAAATAAAAATGACCTATAAGTAATTACATTACCAGTGTTTATAGTATCAATGCCTTTCATGAAAATGGTGCAAACTATACCTACCATAAAATACAAGTAACTTTACTGACTATTCTGCTTTCTGAACCCCTTTTTAAAAAAATGTATTTATCATGTATGTGTATGGGAGGGGAGGCATGTGCACGTGCACGCACACGCAACGGGGTCAGAGACAACTTGCTAGAGTTATTCTTTCTCTCTCTACACTACCCAGGACCTGGGATCAAACTCAAGTTGCTGCGCTGGGTGCAAGCATCTTAATCCCTGGAGCCATCTCACTGGCCTTAATGCTTTATTTTAAATCCACCCCAAACCAAAGGCATTTAAAGAATAATGCTTTTCATATGAAAAAGTCTGAAGTTTCAGAAAAATGTAAAACTGGGTCACAAAAGCCAAGAATGGCAGAGAAATGAGGTCAAGTCTAAGAAAGTCAAGCTAAGCACAGTGGAAACACGTCTTGGGAGGTCCCGCTCCTCTCGATATGCACATAAGTGTTGGCAGATCCTCCAGGAATGTGAAGCCGTTAGTGCACAGCCACACATCCCTACAGAAGTTCTCTGAGTTGCTGCAGCAGAGCAGGGGCCGACTACCTCACTACCTGTAGCTCCTATTTCGTCAACAAGCTAGCAGGGTGTCTGATGTGAACATGGGTAAGGAAGAGGAAAAAAAGCACAGAACTTGTCTTTTCTACCTCTTCCAGCCGCCTCCTCTGCTCTTTCTGCTGTTCAATCCGCTTCTGCCTCTCAGCCAGCAGCTGCCTCTTGTACTCCTCCTGTTCCCGGAGCTGTTGCTCCTGCAGAAGCTGCTGTCTCCGAAGAGCCTCAGACCGCTCCTTGTTCTCCTGCTGCAGTCTCAGGAAATCGCGTCGCAGAGTCGACTCTCCAGGCACATTGACGATGGAACTGCAGGGGACAGGGCTGTCAGGGTTCCATGCATCTCCTGGGCCTCGGAGGGTGTGACCCAATGGGAACACCCAGTTCCCTTCACGGGGCTACTGACTGGGCCCAGGAGTTCAATCAACAAGTCTACCAGGAAGACTATGCCTACTTCTCCAAAGGCTTCCTTCATCCTCTATCATTTAGTAATGTCTGAAACTGCAGTCCTAGTAGACGAGAGGTTCTGCTCGGGTTCTCCTCTTCGCTCATGGCTGGTCTCCCTCTGGTCCTCAGAAGTCATCCACTAGTCTCAGCATCCCTCCTTTTTCATCTGGCCTACACCAAGCCTGCTTTGTTCCCTGACACTATGTTTTATCAGCAGCAGGCCTTACGGGAAACTTGTGAATAAGCTTTGCATGAAAACTTAGCTATTATTTTCTATGTTGGGGGCTGTTTCCCAAGCTTGTATCATACAGAGCAATAAACACCTCCTTAAGCCTCTGTGTCCCTCTTTGAATCTCTATTCCCAACTCATGACTCCCATGAGTCTTAGTGTAACCTTCATCTTGGTTTTGTTCTGTACTCAACAAAGGTAAGGCCAGAGGTAGGATGGTTGCAGGCAAACCTATTACTAAAGTAAAAATATGAAAAAGTAAACCCATTCTTCTTAGCCTGGCTTCCCTGAGATAAAGCAGGCAGAAGACACCTGAAGAATGGAGGCCAAAGCTGGCAACCACATCTGCACGTAGGGAAAATAAGACTGTGGGAAAGTTCCTCAGCAGAGGGCCTGCTGGCCTCTGAGTGGCATGCTTCTCTGTGTGGGACTGACTTATGTCCAGCAGCTGACTTGTCCCATTTGTGCCTTCTGCAGCAATGAATGCCAGAAGCATGATCTCCTCAGCCTCAAACAGAAAACTGGGTTAAGAACAAAACTAAAAACTAGGCAAGAGTCTGGGAATTGTTCACAGAGATCTGTCATGGGGTGAGAAAAATGGCAGACAGGAAGCAAGCCAGTGTTATCCACTGCTCCATTCGAGCCTCACAGAGTGTGGGCGTCGGTGAAGCCTGGGGAGGCTGGCGTCTGTACCTTGGCTCTCCCTCCTGCTCAGGCACTTCTTCCTCCTCCTCCTCGCTCCCGCTGTACTCGTACTCCGTCTCATCTGAAAGACAAGGCCGAGAGAAAGGGAGAGCTCAGATCCTCAGAGGTGCCTGTGCAGGCAAGCATTCCCAGAGTCCGAACGACCAAAACCAAGATGCAATTTATAGAAACGGCATGAGGAGAAGAGTGGCTGACTTCCCGTCAAAAGTTAGCAATTCTGAGCTGGCTACACTCCCTACAGAAGAGCCGGTCTTTCTCCACTGATAAAATCCAGTAAGTGGGACTTTCTGTGATTGAGTACACACCGAAAAATAACTCAACAGCATCAGCATATTCACACACAAAAGAAGTATTACACTGACAAAAACAAACAGATGATCGATACATAGATTACGGAAATAACAGATATGTTAAAAATTCAGAGATCTCAAGTACTGGTCTAGAGAAATGAAGAAGCTAAAGCAAACTCAGCACATGACAAGAAACGAAGAGCAGAGTAGAAAGTACCGAACAGACACGGGAAGAGCGGTACACCAAAGCGGTCGCCACATCCAGTTCTCTGAAAAGATCAATAAGACTAACTCCCAGTTAAACTAGTAAAATAAAGATGAAAAGCAAACTGTCACCATAGAGCCAATGAAACCCAAAAGATTCTTAGAAAATGCTCTGAAAACTTATATTCTAAAGGTTGGCAAATAAAGAAATGAATAAACTTCTAAATGCCTACTGTTTACCACAATTAAATCT
The DNA here is from genome assembly GCF_008632895.1 of Mastomys coucha. Classification (NCBI taxonomy): domain Eukaryota; kingdom Metazoa; phylum Chordata; class Mammalia; order Rodentia; family Muridae; genus Mastomys; species Mastomys coucha. The sequence goes on along the minus strand of NW_022196896.1, from coordinate 67,930,021 downwards.
GTAAGATATAAGCATTTAAATGGGTCCTTAACAAGCACTGAGACTGAGATCAGTGACTAAGAAGTGTAAGTATGGCGGTACAGATGCAAGGAAGGTTGCTGCCAAATCATGAGGATGTCTCGCCACTCCACGCGAAAGAAGGGGAAGACCTACCAGACTCATCCTATGAAGCCAAGATGACCTACCAGCAAAACCCAAGAAAGATTGAATGAAAGAACATTAAAGGCCAATTTCTCTAAGGAACACTGGGTTTCTTACATTCCTAACAAAATACTTGAAAGCTGTATTCAAGCCATATATAAAGACTAGATAGACAATCAAAATGGCTTTATCTCAGGGATGCAGAGCTCTGCCAAACAAAACAAACAAGCAAAAAAATACATGATATAAATAAATTTTTCAGGACAGAGCTCCAAATGAGAAAAATCCTGACTCATAGCACACACCCATTCCAGTATAGGGGAAGCTAAGATGGAAGAAGAATCATTGTGAATCTTCAGCTTATGCTATAGTGAGGCCCTACTTAGAAAAAAAAAAAAGTCCTGAAGAAAGAAGGAGCACAAAACCTAGAGTACACTTCTAAATAGTAATAATGGCTATATATGGCAAACCTACAAACTTCACTGTACTAGATGAGGGATAATGAACACACTCTCTAAAACCTAGAACTAGACACTTATTTGATACAGGTGTTTCAAGTCCCACCCAACTAAAGTGTCAGATGTAAAAGGTATAAAGATAAGAAAGAACTCAAAGTATTGCTAATCTCAGATACTTAAAGATCCTGCAGGATACAGAATTAACATACAAAACCCAGTAGCTTCCCTATATGACAACCACAAACTCACTGAGAAAGAAACAAGTGTCCAGGAATAAACCTGATGCAGAACCTACGATGAACTCATTATGCCACTTGAAAATAACACCACATAGCAAAATCTTCCTGTACTTAAAAAAGTAATCCAAAACATACATATGACAGAAGACTCTGCACAGCCAAATCAACCTTCAGGGAACTGAGGCATATTTCACACTGTTTACCCACACTTGTGTCAGTGTATGGCATATGACATAAAACCAGACAGGAATCACAAGAGGGGAGGCGGGCTGTTGAGGAGGTTAGCATCCGTGGTCTTGCTCTTGCTGGGTAAGTGTGCAGGAAGGCCCAGGACCATGTGACGGGACGAGGAAAGAGGGCGTTAGGGAGGAAGAGCACAGAGGGAAAGAAGTGGAGCTCAACAACAGCAGCCTGTACTTAAAATGTCAGATTGAAACCTGCTGCTCTTAACACTGGTCTATGGCCTCTTAATGCAATGCTAGAAAGGCAAACTTAAAGGAACCTCCGTAATACCTTTCTCGCCTCTCTTCTTTCTGGTCCGGTCTATGTGATCCTTAAGTTGGATTCGAACCTGCCTTTCATTGGGCTGATCCCTTATGAAAGGGTGTTTTAAAAGCTGCTCTGTAGAGGGCCGCTGCATGTAATTCTTCACCAGGCAGCCTTCTATAAAGCTGAAAAACTTCTTTGACCTGTAAAAGGAAGTGAAACGTATCATCAAACTTTTATCACAAAAGTAAAGCTCAAAAATACCAGTGACAAGCCTGAAAACCATTCTGTGACCAGACCTGCAGTGTACACTAACAATCTGCACCAGTCAGCAGTGTCACTGCGACCACACCTGCAGTGCACACTAACAATCCGCACCAGTCAGCAGTGTCACCGTGACCACATCTGCAGGGCACACTAACAATGTACCACACCACTGTCACTGCGACCACACCTGCAGTGTACGACAAACAACATACCACACATAAAAGCAGCCAGGTTTAAAGGAACAGAGTTTAAGGCTAATGTTTCTCATTAACCATTATATCATGGAGCAGGCAGAGGCACAGGAACAGAGAAAGGCCTTCACTAATGTGGGGTTCAGGGAGGCGCACATATGATAATAGGTGTCATAACAAACACAGAGATGAGCAAAGGGCCTGCCTCAGTGGGCAAATGCAGGACATCTACGGACGCTTCAGCAGCCTTACACTGGCTCGATGCATCAGGTCCCAGAGTTTAGTGGACAAAGGCAGAAATGACAGGTTTTACTTTGTGCATGTGTGTGCACAATGCAGGTGGGACGAAGGACTCTTGTCACCCTCCTTTGTGCCATAGATACTTTTAGAGCTTTGTCCTATTCCCATTCCCAGCCCAGTGTGTGAAGACTCATGCACAGCCCTAACATTGGTTGGGACATTTTATAAAACATTACTGTATCTGCAACGCACCCTAACCCCAGACAGGAGCTTGCTCTATTACCCAGAATGCTTTTAACTCCTAGGTTCAAATGGTTCTCCTGTTGTAGTCATAATTATAAGTTTCGGGGCCTGCAAACATACACCATGGCCCCAGACACCCTTCATCAATGTTAAAATCTATTACCAAAGGACTTTCAACACATCTTTGCCATTTTAGTAGGAAAATGTTCTGCAACATATTATACTTAAAAGATGTTTAAACCTTAAACATTAAAACATAACCTTTTCTTCATATTATAGGGCTTTTAGAAGTCACTTGTAAATCAAATACAATGTATCAACAACAACAACAGAAAGAAATCAATGCACCTTAGACTGTTTAAGGGTGCTGGCTTCATAGTACTGAAGTTAGGGTGGCCAGAATTTTATTCCTGAACAAAGTGAAACTATAGGGGTAGGGAGAGAAGAAAAGAAAGGCATAGAAAACAGGGGAGGAGAGAGGGACCAGGGAGGGACCGATGGAGTAGTAGAGAGATGAAGAGAGGGGGAGAGAGATAAGGAAGAGGTGGGGAGGGAAGAAAATCCATACACGGCTTACCATTTTTTTGACTTCAGCCTGGGAGGAGGGTTTCTAGGGATGAGAAACAGCGCTCTCATTGGATGCATGTCACAGAGAGCTAGGAAAGGAGATGGCTGTGTCAGTAAGGCACATATTTACTCTCTCTTGACCACTGGGGTTCATGTACAAATAGTTTCATTCACAAATAATTGCCACAAATGGCAAGCAGCTGAGATATCTAGTTATAAACCCTAGGCTATAACTTGAATTTACCATTTAAAAACAGTAAAATATAAGAAGACCAAAAACAACAAGTTCAAATTGACACTCATTGGATAGTTTTAATAAATCAAAGATAAGTATTAATTCAAATTTAAAAGGAGAAAAATTTAAGTTTTTAAATCACCTAAAAATTATAATGAAAATGGCTGTTTTTATAAGGTTGGTCTAACAGCTTTGTAAAGGCCTTCAGTATTTCAAATGGAAGCAATGCTTAAATGCAGCACGCACATTCAGAGTCCCCACACATTGCTGTCTGTTACTCCAGCTCGTGTCGGGAGGAGATAGGAAAGCCGAGTGTAAATGGAGGTGTTGGCCTCTGTGCAGTTACTTTCTGCTCATGTAACACTCCAAGAAAGGTGAGTTCAGCAGACATGCACACTGGCATGTCACAGGAGATGAAGCACATGCTCAGAGGACACTTGTAAGGTGGCTGGGAATGGGGACCAGACTAGCAGATACCAGTATCCCAGTGAAGGGACACTGAGACAAACAACCCAGCACATATGTCCCCTGTGTAACACCACATAAGGAAACCCGAAGGGCACAGTACTCTCGGGGCACACCCACTGCCACATGGTAATGGATTTTTAACTGTGTCTTTCAGCAAATGTTTCCTCACAACCATGTACGAGGCAGCACACAACAATGGGCACACCTTTCTAGCAGGCCAGGAGAAATGCTGACCATGGTCTCCTTATTTTTTCTACATTTCTATCACAACCCCAATTAAAGATCAATTTTGTGATTGATCAACTTACTGAATTAACTCAAGGAAAAGCAAACTCAAATCTTCACAGAAAATTCCATGAATAAAAGGTAGCGTTTCAATTTGTAAATTCAAAATAAGAAATAAAATTTCAAATATTAGGGATCTGTTTCAATCAATACTCTTTAAATGAAAAGAAAAAATATCTCTTATTAATTTCAGATGCTGCATATGAGTAGGCTGCAGACCTAGGGTACTCCAAAGGGGTAGTGGTTACTGAGAGTTCCCGGGGCACCTGCAGCCACCCTGATGGTGGGTATCTCAGCCAATCGCTCAGCCATGCCTGGTTCTGCCCAGAGTTCCCTGCGAACCTGTAGCAACCCTGATGGTGAGTCTCTCATCTAATCGCTCGGCCATGCCTGGTTCTGCCCAGTGTCCTTGGGTTCTTACAAGCCATCCCTTTATACAAAACAAATGAGCCCAGAAGGGAGGAAGATACTCACGGGGGGCCCCTTCTGCCATCTCGATGGCTGTGATGCCACAAGACCAGAGGTCACTCTGAAAAAACAGAAGAGAATATTCTAGATGCCTAGATATAGTTCTGGACAGTCATACAAATAAAATAAAAGCATCCTTCAGGTAAGAAAAAAAAATAAAAACAAATCTGGCTAGGATATTATTACCTTTTCAGCCCTAGGGATTAATTACTTTTATTTACTTAAGCATGATTATTATTTTGATAATGGTGAAAAGTGTTTCAATGCTTTATGTATGCATTAAGGAGTAGAAAAATTGGTCTGCAATACATATTTAAATAATTCAAATTAAATGAAAATCCTGGTGTAGCAATGCTTTAAATTAATTCTCACTAAATGGCTATTGGCAACAAATACTGAAATACACAAGGAACAGTTAAACTATGAACTCAATTTTAACATTACTAACAAGTACAACAACCACTAAAGCAGAAGTTTTGTTTTTATTCACAAATAAAGTAGTAATACAGTCAAGCTGAGTCAGATAATTAAATATGAGTTTTATGCCTGGATAAAAAGGTGCACTGCGGTTTCAAGTCCCTAGAGGTCACTCTATAATCACTTCAATTTATTTGTCTAAGAAAAGTTATAACTAAGAGAAGTTACTCTTTACACAAAAATGCCCAGCAAGGTCGTAATGGCATCAGGGGTGAGGGGTGGGTGTTCTTACTCTGTAGTCGTAAGTGGCATCTGGGTTCTCATCACAGGCGATGACCTCTGGAGCCATCCAGTAGGGTGTGCCTATGAACGTATTTCTCCGTCCAACTGTTCTGTCCAGCTGAGCGCTTACACCAAAATCAACTAAGGAACAAAAAAGCAAGAAAAAGTGGAGCACAATTAACAAAGAAGAGGAAAGTCTACGAGGAGACGCCACAGGCAGCGCAGCTCAGTCAGCTGCAAGCCGTTCTGGGAGTCAGCACTGGGAAGGACTGTGCCCCTCCCTACCCTCCACTCTCAGAGCAGCAATGTCAAAACTGCAGCACAAGAGCCTGGGCCAGGAGGCCACCCTGGCCTGCGGAGGGACCGACAGAGGGATTACTGCAGGGTAGGGCGGTTAACACACAGCACTGTACTAAAAAAGAGACTCACAAATCAGAGTGGGCAGTGAGATGGCTCAGAAGGTGAAGGGACTTAGAGGAACCCACTGTACAAGTGAGGACCGGAGGTCAGTCCCTAGAGCGTACGTGAAGATGGAGGCAAAGATCAGTTGTCCTCTGACATTATGTGTTCCGGCACTTGTAACCACACAAGCACATGTATAGACATACACACACACCCCAAAACAAAGCTGGGATGTGAGTTGACCTTTCAGAGCGACTTCTACTTTCTGGGAACTGAATGATGATGGTTGGCTAGAAGAAAGCCATGGAGGGAGGGAGGCAGGGTCAGCAGAAAGCACACGCTGGATGTTTGCCCTTCAGTATATGCCACCATCGCCACAGCCCACAGGCAGCCATGAGTCCAGCAGGAGGGCATACAGCTCACACTAATGGTGTATACAGCTCTCACAAAATGCTAGACAACTGGCAGGGGAATGTGGTTCTGTACACATTCCACTTTGTGTACAGAACAAGTTCAGGAAACAGTTGGCTTACTTGTTGATTGTTCCTCAACACAGAGGACAAAACCAGGACAAAAAGCCTGATTAAGCTTTCCAGCACCTTGGCCAGGAAAGACTGAGGGTATCAGTCTCGTGGCATGAGGTCAGGGCATGGAAATGGCAGAGCAAAGACAACATGAGTGTCCCAGCTTAGCCCCCAAGAGACTTTCCAAGTGGGCAGAACCCCTGCAGATAACGAGGCAGCAGAGGCACTGCAGAAGCGAGCAGTGATGTGGACATTAAGAAGGAGTGTCTATGGCTCAGACTTTTAGAAGAAAAAGGAGAGCAGACTACTGGGTGTCTGAAGGAAAAATAACATGACCCTTTAATAGAAAAAGTTAATGCTGACTGTGTTTAAAATGTAAGAGCATAAAAATAAAATGGGGACAAGTTCAGGTAAAGCTCGGGGAGACAGGGAACATGTCAGAGTCATTAGAAAGCAGGAAATGCCACCCATGAGGCACCTGCTTAATACCCACACCAACACTGAAGATGATGTCCAGGAACCATATGAAAATACACCAGGGACTGACACAATCCCGGCTGCTGTGCTCCCAGAATATTCTAGTAAAGGGGACTATTTTCTTCCACTTGAGAAGTGCCATATGATTATCAACAGAATTATAAATTTTATAATTATCAACAGCACTATAGAAAGGAAGCAAGGGTCCAAGGCAGATCAGAGAGCCTAGAGACAGGAAAAACTGTACCACTGAAAATGCGGATATGGATTCCCAATGGAGAACAGGATATGCAAAGGTCCTGGGGCAAGCTCTAAGAAGTAACAGAAAACACGTTGTGCCAGCAACAAGTGCAGCTCCCACCAGTGTACCCAAAAACAGCTCAGCTTACTTTTTATGACTTTATTCTTTATTCTAATATTAAAAATAACCATCTAATTTCCATATTGTAACATGGGACATAGGGTAGAAGTGAAGAGTTCAGATGATAGGGCAGGAACGTAGCAGTGGTCAGATCCGGCACTTCTGATAAGGCAAAGCAGGAAGTCGGAATCTTCTTGAAACAGAAAAGTCAGTCATTGAAGGTGCCCTGTCTCTGCATACCTGTCTCTGTGTCTGTGTGCCCGACTCTCTATCTTTCTATCTATCTCTCTGCCCTCTTCCCACGACTCCTGCCTATCTCTCTTGCTCTCCCCTTGCTCACTCTCCCACCCCAGCCCCCAACTTTATACCCCAGGCTGACCTCAAACTCATAATGTTTTTCCTTCATCCTCCATGTCCTAGTAATGCCCTATGCCAGGCACCACTATGTTTACATAAGAAAGTCCGACTTTTAAGTTAGTGTAGGGCAGAAAGTGTGCCTCAGTCATGAGTTCCTGGGTTTGGGCCTCATCAGTCCTCACAAGCCCAAGTTAAAACAAAAACATTTTACACTGTGTTTGGCTACTATATCTGGATAGAACAGACTACAGAAACATGGGATGGGGAGGCTGGGGCTGGCTAAGCAATAAGCCAGTCCTCTTATCCTTCAGGGGAGAAGTAAAAGCAACCGTTTAACAGGATGAACTCTTAGGTAATTGTTAAAGGGGCACAGCGTGCTGCCCGCCGGCACCAGGACCACGTACCAAGTTTCACCTCAGCATTCTCAGTCAACAGCACATTCTGGCCCTTGATATCTCGGTGAATAACGTGGTGAATGTGGAGATGAGCCAATCCCTGAAAAGAAAAGCAGATCCGAGTCTCAGTTCTCTGTCCCTGTAAATAGACAGCTAGGAGCACCCTTTCATAATAAGGTGCACACGTGGGCCAAGTTTTTGTAAATCCGCATTTAGAACATAAAATTTACCCCTGGCGCATTCCCAGGAAGACACTGCCAGCCTTGCCACACATACAGAGAGCAGTGGGCTGGGCTTGCCCTCTGGGATGATCGCAACCACTTTAAGCTGTGCCTGTGACATAGTTTTAGATTGCCATCTGAGGTTTTTCTGCTATAATTTGGGCTATTTGTGTTCAGGACAGCTCCTTTCCCACACCAAATGTCTATCTTTCAGTGGGTAACTCTGTGAACTTATTTGAGCTAGAATCGTCCCAGGGGAACAGCAAAGAATTAGAGAGGGGGCCTTAGAATCTGGCTCTTAAAATGCAGGCTTGTCTTCCTACCACCGAGGAACAAACTGTTAAGTGCTGATATATCTCACTTCTGTTCAAGTGTAAAGTGATTCTGTCACCAGAACAGCCTTGTGTAGGAATAAAATGCCTTTCTTCCCTAGGCAAGCAAGCACTCCTGGCACATGCACCTTTGAAGCCCTACACCCAGAATGAGTCTGGTAGCATCTCCCAAGAAAGAGGTTGTAGGGAAACACACACATCCACCTATGATGTAAATGCAGTGATGCAGCATGCTGCACAACTCATTCACCTTGATCCTCCTGACCAGAGAAGCTACACTCCAGAATGCACCTTCTTAAGACATAGCAACCCACTCATTTTGAAGTGCCTCTCTCAGTGCTGAAAGAAAGAGTAGGTTACTTGAAGGGGTTCAATTTTCTTATTAAAAATAAATAAGGGGTGGGGGGCTGTGGTGGTGGATGCAGCTAGTCTTTACCATGTAGCCTAGCCGAGTTTTAAACTTGAAAGCCTCCTGCCTCAGGTGCCAGAGCGCTGGGCCCACAGGCCTATGCTCTCAAGCCTAACATATACGAATTAGCAACAATAGCCCTAGATCACTTTTTCTTCAAGCACAGTGGGTTCGAAATTCACTTACTAATCTGCCAGTGAAACAGAAAACAGATTATGTGATACCTATCTATTCTTCATCGTGGGGGTAGCATTATACCATAATGTTGTGGTAGGAAAAGCCCATGCCGCGGGCATTGCAGTGCTCTGACTAGGAAGTGCCTTCCCACCTCAGCAAGCCTAACATCAAACACTCAAAGAGCAAACTGAAGCAAGCCACTTGGGTCGTACGGAATTTCTACTTCTACCTCTTCAGTTCACTTCTGTTTTCTAACTTGCATGAACTTCCTCTTTACCCTCCGGCATCTTCCGACAACATGAGCAGCCCTGTGTTCTCAGACAGTTTTGGCTTATATGCAATCTACATCTTCCAGCAGTAAGTGTGTGAAATCATCCCCATTTCTCCATCCATACTCTGTAAGGACTGTTGCTTCTACTCAGGAACAGTTCATAACACAGCTACCTTGAAGACCAGACAAGACAGCAAAAATAAATAAAGACAAGGAACTTATGTACAATAAGTTCCTTGGGATCTAATCCTGAACTGAGGCCATAATTACTCCTCCTGGGTATACATACCATGTCCACATCAACTCAGGAAACAGCCTGTTCTAAATCAACTGGAAACGGTTTTCTTCTAAGCTTATCTTCCTTGACTACATGTGACAAAGAGCTGTCAAACTCTGCTCAACACTAGCGATGTAAAGTCCCAATTTCTTTCTACCACAAGGAGAAAAACTGGCTTAGAATGTGTGTGAGCAAATAGGCAAGAAGGACAGAACGGCTGTGCCAGTAAGCCCTGTGCCCCTTACTGTTCAGGAGGCTAGCCCAAAACTTGAGGCAGTGATGATCTGTATACTTAGGACCCTGGCCTGGAGGGCTGAGAGGGAGCTTTCCGTATGGAAACCAATCACCTCCAGCTATGTCTGAGGCCTAAAGGGCTCACTGGGTTCACTTGCTTTCTCTATCAACACCAACACACAGCAACTCCTAAAACAAACACCAGCACGTAATTGGGGTATTTCTTTGTTTTGAACTAAAACTCTACCATAGAAAATTTTTACTGTAGACAGCTCATGGGTGGAGAAGGTTCTTATTAAAGATGCTCACTAAGAAGAAAACAATCAGTAGCATTTCAAAGGATACCATCTGCCACCATGCTGACTAGAGCTACAAGCAACTTAGGCTTCTCTTCAATGTTCCTGAAGTCAATGGTGACACACTGTTAAAATACACACATTATGCTTGACAGGTAACCTGCTCTCCCTGGGTTTACAGAAACAGGCAATCATCTTTGATATGTGAGATACATCCTATGTCTAGAAAATTATGCTAAAAACACGGATTTCTTTTATCTACTTTGAGTGTGCTCTATCCTTGATGCTGCAGCACACAAGAAGCCAAAGCAAATGCCCACAAGTCTAAAGCTATTACCTACAAAAAGGTGTGTCTACTTTTAAACAAGAGAACAGCTATCAGCCAAGCTCCTCAAACCCATGCCTAGGCACACCTAGGACCCAGCCTTTCCTTGCTGCTGAACTCCGCCTGTCACTACTGAGCCCTAGGACAGCAGCTTCTCCCTCAGGCTCTCTGTAAGAGCCATAAGAGGCAGGCACCTGATACGTAGTGAGGACATGTGTGAGGAATTATGGGTTCTCCTAGCACCACTCCCAACCAGTCTTTTGAAGGAACCGTTCTTGAAAGCTCCATAAAATATATAAGCAAAGAGACATTAAAATATTTCTCTAGGAATTCTAGTTGACAGTTTTTAAACGTGCAGTCTTCCATAAATCCTAAATATAAAAAAGTAAATTTAGTTATAATTAAAGAAAAAGGCTAACTCATTACCAGACTTTGATTAGTAGGCAAATGAATAAAATTTCAGTTTGACTCCAGAGTCTTCATTTCTAAACCATGGAAGGACAAGCCATCCTGCAATCAGTTTAAGTATGCAGCTTAGGGAAAAGAGACAGAACAGCTGTGGTAGCTGGAGAAAGAAGTCCCTTAGCAACTCATACACAACTCCCAAATATGAGGCTCTGAAAAACTTCCTGTGTTGTCAGGACAGCCTTATGCCTGAAAGAATGCATTTAGTGGAAGTTTAGAAACTTGTTCTGAGCTCATTAGCCAGCTTTGCAATCGGCTGTTAAAACAAAACAAAACAAAACAAAACAAAACAAAACACCACTAAGCACTAGAACTGTACTTCATAAATATTCCAAGAGATTCTAACAGCTAAAACCAAAGCCACTGAAGGTCTGGAAACCAGCACTCAGCACTGTGAGTGCTGCTCTGCTGCCTCTGCAGAGCTAGCCCAGACACAGCCGTGCACAGTCATTCCTCCCAGGAGGTGCTGCTGGGCACCGTTTAACAGCCTCAGACTCAGAGAGCTTCAGTTGCCCTGAGGGACTGGAGACTGGCTACAGGAGCACCCCAACATCCTCCACATGAAGCATGACATGAGCGTGCTCAAGTTCCTCATGCTGCAGCGATGCATGTCTGCACATGAGCTGAGCAGGCTTCCCCTCGTGAGGTCACTCACATTCACAGATCTAGAACAGTATGGCTGCTATAGCGCATGCCTTATGAAGTAGCCTCAAGGGGGAGGCTGTACCCTCTATACACAGAATTTGTTTCAAATGGTTTCTAAACCACACAGGCCAACATCTTGGGTCTTCAGAGTTGAAAGTATCAAACCATGTGTAGAATAAACTACTAACATACAGAGAATGCTTGGCTATCTAACCTCTATAGAGAGAGAAAACACAAAGACAAACTGAGGAGTCCATTCCAAGTGGAAGTGTAAGATCAGAGCACAGCACAGTTCGCTCCTGCTTTCCTTACCCTGAGGATTTCCCTCGAGATGTAAGCAATCCAGTCTTCTTTCAGAGTGTTCCCTTTGGTGTTCTTCACAAGGTCTGTGATGGACCCGGCCCCACAAAACTCCATAACAAGCTACAAGGCAGACAAGACATGTTGTAACAACCACATCCCAGGACTGAGTACATATCCAAGCTAGATCACACAATCCTGTTCCCTTACAAGCCACCTGAGCACATGCAAGATCATGTTGGAAACATCCAAGTAACAGTAGTCTGCTGCCTAAAAGCATGTTCCCTGCCATCCCGTTCTGTGGCACAGGCCTGGGTGGTAATTCTGATGTGTGTCTTCCCTCCCTCTAAGGGAAACCACTTTGGTGGTCATCACTACCAGATTATTAGAGATCTGTATTCCAGAAGTGCTTCCTGAAGATGTGCTGTTTTTATACACTATGGTCTGGAAATCATTTCAGAATATTTCCTATTAGCTGAGTCTAAATCAAAAGGGAAATGGTACTTTTAAACCACATTTGAAGATGTGTATCTGTAACATCTAGACTTGTAGACTTCTTAGAAAATGAACTGAACTGTCCCAAAATTTCAATTATGACTGAAGTTAAGCAATAAAAATAGGAATAATTATCTCATTTCTATCTCTGTAGTCCCTGTGTCTCCCTCCTCTCTTCCTCCTCTTTCTCTTTCCCTCTCTCTAGCTTGTGTGTCTGTGCATTTTGTCTCAGCACAGGAAGTATGTCACTGCTGGAAGGCACTGGCGGACACCAGCAGGCACAACTTCCTGTCTGCTCTGCTTCAGAACTACTAAGGTTGTGTGAGGAGCTGACTCCTGGCAGCCATGACTCCCAGGAGCCATGACTCCCATCTGAGGGGCTCTGCCATGTAAGCCACAATAAACCCCTTCTCCTCTCAGTCGCTTTTGTCAGTGTTTTAACACAGTAACAGGAGCTAAACTAACACAGTCTGTGTGTGCTAAGATTGAACCCAAGCACACTTTCATCTGTATTTTTATTTGATAGTGCACATGTATACACATATGTATGTGGGGAAAAAAAGGACCGCCTCAGGTCTTATTCCTCAGGATCTTCCTTCTTTCCTTCTCTTTCTTTCTTCCTCTTTTTTTTTTTTTTTGGAAAGTCTCTGTGTATAATTTTATGTATCATTAAGGAATACTAGGACCCAAAAAATGTAAAATGAAACAAACAAAAAAAAAACCAAAACATAACAATATTTGTCCTCCTGCATCTGACTTATCCCAGTCACTTCGCTTTTCCAGCAATTGCACAGTTTTATAGTTCTTTGTGGCTAATCAGAGTTCTAGCACTTATATATAAATACTGCACTTTCTATTTATCTGCCCACAGGTATGCAGTCTGGCTGCATAATGTGGCCATGTGTGTGCAGGTATCTCCTCTGATATATCACACTGGAGTTCTTTGGGTGTTTTAACGTGGCATAGCTAGATCTTATGGTAGTTCTACTTTTAGGTTTGTTTTTTTAAAGGAACTTCCGTGGTGGCTGAACAATCTTCATGTTGTGAGTAGTGTGTGAGAGCTCTATCCTCACAGGCATTTGTGACTGCTTCTCCTCCGTAGCTAAGGATGCTGCGCATGTTCTCAGGTATTTGTGGGCGACATGTGCATCATCTGAGAACCGCCTGTTCAGTGCCTCATCTATGATTGGGCTGTTTGGTTTTTTAGTTTTTTTAAATACATTCTAGGTATTAATCCTGTCAGAGATATAGACAGAAAAAGTTTTCTCCTGTCCTATAGACTACCTTCCTCATGTTTCCTCTGTTGTGCAGAACGTTTTAACCTTACCCAATCCCATCTCTCAAATGTTGATATTATTGCCTTTCCAGAAAATCCTGCCTAGACTGAAGTGTTTGTCCTATGTTGTCCTCCAACAGATTCAGATCTTACATTAAGACCTCTGATCTCTTTTCAATTATCTTTGTACATTACGAGAGACGGCAACCTAGCTCCATCCCCGAGTCTCCCCAGAGTCCTCTGGCATAGATGCTGTTCTCCACTGTAAGTTTTCTGGCAGACATCTTTGTCACTATCAGTCGCTTTGACTGTGTAGCAGGTTTGTTTCTGGGTGAATCTATCCAGGCCCTTCTGTACCTCTCACCTGTCAGTACCAAGCTGCTAGCGCTTCCTATATTAGCCTTTTTAAAGTCAACAGAAAAGTTATCCATCTACCTTCTTGCCTTGTAAATTTTAACACCTTCAGCTTATCTCATACATCTCACACAAATGACAGACTCTCAGTCACCATTTTCAATAGAAATAGTTTTTGATTTGTTTGTAAAGGTTGAATGTGTCAGTTCAAGAAATTTCCATGGAATTTACTATTCATAATAAACTACTATTGTTAATGTTATTAATGAACGACTGACAACACCTTCGTGTGAAACAGAAAGAGAAACTGATTCACCTTGCTATGAGAGCTTCTTGTAAGATGGCAGCCCAGTGCTGATCTCTTGGCCACAGTGCAGACGCAGGTAAGGAAGCTGCTGACCCTGTGCCTGTCTCTCCCCTCCTCCCCGCTCCCTGTGAAGCACTCAATTCCCTCATCTTAACAACCACAGACAGGATGCATACCAAAAGCTTGCAAATATCTACCTACCCAGAGTTGGTCATCATGTCCTGGAGGGCTCTTCTTAATGAAAGCACCATAGTATGTGGCAATATTTCTATGATGAGAATACTTCTTCAGCATATTTATCTCCAGTTTGATTTCTTCCTCTTCATCCTTAAGAAAAAATAACAAAACATATGGCTCTTGACCAACTAGGTTTCCTCCCATACACACCAGTGAAAGCAACAGAGTATGCACTCTCTTCATCCACAGCTCGCCCTTCTGAATATGACCACGGGAGCAAGGAGGTAACAACCCTGACAATCAGCAGGACTGACGGGCAGAGTCCCAGCTGCTCCTCACCACCTATGACCTCAGGCCATCTACTTACTTCTTTGAGTGGCAATTTGCTTACGTCAAACAACACCACACATAAAAAGGTAAACAACACCACACATTAAAAGGTAATCTGACGGATACTATTTCAATTCATCATTTTTAAAAAGCCATTTCTTCCTTAGGAAACATTTATGAATGTATTTAAGACAAGAAGGGTTTTGCAAGGTACTGGACAGATGTCAACATAGGGACAGTGTGCAAGGTTCCACTCAGGAGAGGTAAGCAAGTGAGGGGATGGGGAAGGGGAGGGCCCTTGTGATAAGATGGGAAGAGGAAGAGGAAGGAAAGAGAGGGACATAGAGGCACAAAATTGTATCCTGTGAATGAGAAGGGATGAAAAGCCGCAGCCTTTGTCTCTCTCCAATACACGTGGGGAAGAAACTACACCCACCAGCATGGGGAAATTATTCTGTTGCCTGCTGTACACACTGACAAACTTCCTGTAAGACAGCAGGTTAAGAAGATCTCCAAGTACCATCCGAATGAAGGAAAATCAAAATTAAAGTGATGTGAAAAAAGTGTGTGTGTGTGTGTGTGTGTGTGTGTGTGTGTGTGTATGCACACCCAATCAATCAGCCTCGGGGTAGGAAAGCGCAGTTGTAGGTTGTCGGCAAAAGCCCCTGGGCAAATCTAGAATTCCTTACACACTCATGTCACTGCTGCAAGCCCTTGGACTTGTGCATGAACACTCACTCTATATTGACAATTCTCCATCTCAAGGAGATATGGGGTTTCCGAGTAATACACAAGTGTGTGCACATGCTTGCACAAAACCAGCATTTAACTTGGCCAATATAAAAAACTGCCTCGATTTGAATCTTTTCTCCAAAGGAAACTTATACTAAACAGAAAAGAATAGTGATTAACAGAAGCAGAAAGAAGCATGTTCCTAACAAAACTAAGAATATTCACCTTATAGAAAGGCTTTACTTGTGTCATACCTGCACGCACACTCATATGTGCAGGATAATGTGCATCAATACTTGTGAGACAAGAGAAGGTGGTGAGTTTGTTGGCTAGGAACAAAGGGGCCTGCTTACAAAGCATCTAAAGCTGCTCCTGGAACAGCTAAACACACACCCCAAAGAGCCAAATGTCCTCTTGCCTTATGCTCATAGTGGCCAGGCATGCAGAGATTGGAGTACTAGAAAGAAAGAGTACACAGTAGGTGTAGTAGGGCCTTCTTTAACCCCAGCACCAAGGAAGCAGAGACAAGGGGTCGGGTCTACCAGCTACCCAGGCTAGCCAGGGATACACAGTAAGATCATCTTTAAAAAGAATACATGGAGTTGGAGAGATGGCTCAAAAGTTAAGAGTATTGGCTGCTATTTTAGAGGTCCTGAGTTCAATTCTAAGCAACCAAATGGTGGCTCACAAACATCTATAATAGGGTCAGATGCCCTCTTTTGATGTGTCTGAAGAGAGCGACAGTGTACTCACACATATAAAATGAAAATAAATCTTAAAAAAAAAAAGAAAACATGAACTAAACAAAAGGAACAATTTTAAGAAGGTAGGAAAATGATGAAATATTAGCTCTGTCCTAAAGTTCAATCAACCAAATCCTTGAGTTCAGTGCTGTATGAGCTGATTGTATGAGCTGCCCGGACGGGGAGACATTTTTACCGCCGTGTCCCTCACTCCCCACTTTCTCCCACTCTCCATCTCCTTCCATTAACCCAGGACCACTGTTCCATTAACCCACCCACTAGACGGAAGTTCTACTTCTCAGCAGAGAGTAAAGGCCATGAGAGCCTCCGGTGAGCAGCTCCCTGGGTAGAATTAAGATCCACAGTAGACACACTGCAGTGTTCGCTTCCTCTAGGGACAAAGACATTCTTCTAAAATTCACCTGTTCATCTTTAAGAAGTCAGAGCTTGGGGGTTGGGTTCCTTCCGGTCTTTCTGGACTGGGGTCCAGAGCAGACCTTGGGCGCAAGCTCCACAGCCAGTCCCACAACACCCAGAGGAAGGTCCACTCCCAGGCGCTCTGACACACCCAGGATCAGAGGTGAGCAGGAACCAACTTTTGTCCCAACAATGGGGGTAACTGGGACCAGCGGGACCAGGCACACAGGAACTCTGCCAGCCTAGTGACTCCGGTCTGTCTGGGTTGGTGTTCTGAACAGACCTTGGGCACAAGCTCTGCAGCCAGTCCAGCCAGTCCCACAACACACAGAGAAAGCCACACTCCCAGGTGACCTAACAAGCCCAGGATCCCAGAGACAGCTTGACTCTGAGGAGTTCTGACACAACCAGGATCACAGAAAGGACAGGC
>NW_022196896.1:67906602-67910687 GCF_008632895.1 Mastomys coucha | reverse complement strand
AATGTTAACAAATTCAGATAAATTGAAATCATGTAACTTTTCTCATCATAATGCAATAAAGTTTAAAATAAATAAATAAATAAATAAATAAATAAATAAAAAGAAGTCAGAGCTTCCAAATGTTCCGTAACCCACTGTCTAAAAACCAAGTATGTATTCTCAAGTTGTCAAACGCTTAAAATCAGTGTTGTCCAATAGTCTGAAAACACTGAGTATATATAATGAAAATTACGATTGGCAGATTTTTATGGCACTGTTTCTGGTGATTCTACACATCTCTATGTTCTGTTACCACGCTGCACCACCACCACAAGACACACACACCATAACACCTTTGAAACTGGGCTACAACGTAGATGTGAAGGAGATCTGTAATGCCAGATCAGCGGGCTGAGGCAGGAAGCCTGTGCATGTTTGTGGACTATATAATGGGACACATCTGGGTTACATCTCAGAGTCCAAGAAATACAAGACCTTAAGTGCAATCAAATTTAACAGCAGCCTTTCCACATGACTGAAACACCATCGAGATACAGTGATCGCATGCACTTACTTGCCAAAATATGCCCTAGGTCTTCAGCAGTCAAGTCTTAAGGCACGAGAAACTCAACTGCAAAGTACTGAGAGGAAATCACAGCTTCCACTCCAAAGTACTGTTGTAGGATGATGTAATGTAATAAATACTCTGAACATCACTTCTGCTGCTTTTACGATTCTAAAATAGAGGACCACTACACATAAAATGAGATAAAAAGACACTGAGCACCACTTACTTTCATTTACTGTCTAATTATGCAGGCCTAGCCTGGAAGAAAAAGCATCACAAACACAGAATTTGCCAAGACATTTTGAGCCAATTACAACTAGGATATTATGACTAAAACTTAGAATATGGCATTTTACATTGTCTTTAGAAAATAGTTATAAGATTTTCAAATTCCCTTTGATGATTAATTTAAAGTTTGTGGGTTAGAGAGATAGTTCAGCAGTTAAAAGAACTGGCCAGAGAACCCTAGTTCTATGGCCAGCACCTGCAGGGAGGACCACAACCCTCTAGAACTCCAGCTCCAGGGCATGCAATGGCCTCTTCTGGCTTCTGGGGACCACATATGCATGCAGTGCGCACATTACACAGACAAAGCACCCATCCATATACATAAAAATAAATGCACAAATCTTTACTAAAAAATAAGTTTGGTAGTCTCATTTCAACATTTAAAAGATACACATTCATACCACCACCAAAGTCAACACCTCATTTAAGTAAAAGATACAGCAGTGAGCAGACTTAGGGCTGAAATTTAAACCAACAGCTGAACTGACAAAGTAACACAGAGGAAGCTTATATACCATCCCATGTGTCTTCTTGCAAGTCCAAACTATGTCCTTCACACTTTAGGAGAGCCAGAGTGATCACAAATAGGGGATCTGAGGGATGAGGCGGGAGCTTTTGGAGAAAAGGGGCTGTCTTCTGGTTTCCCCCATGCTGAGGCAGCTGCTGACCCCAACTCTGTGAGTTAATACAGCTGGTGCCAACAGGAGCAACTCTCATAGACGAGTTCTTTGTCTGGAGCTGGGTTCTGACAGTGGGCAAGCTTTCAGTTGGCTCCCTGGCTATCAGAGAATTGGGGGCTAGGATAAGACAACATCTGCATAGCATTATTTACACATGCAGCTATGGGCTGTAAATGAATCAAGTGAAACACACTGCCCACCGCACTGTCTGTTTGGTTTTTGATGTCCCCTTTGGTGTTCTGAAGTAAGTACAGTTGTTTTGCATGGCCTTGAGTATGCCAGGCAAGTGCTCTACCACTGAGGTACCATCTCTAGTCTCTCTGGGTTCCCATAAAACATGGCTTTAATCCCTTACTGTCTCATTCCACTGATGGTAGTAATGTCTGAGAGACAGACAGACCTCAGAAACAATAACTGGGACCCAAGAAGACTGTGAAATGTTCTGACTCTATCATCTTTCCACCTGGCTTCCTTACAAAACTAATTATCAGTCAGTGACAGCTGAACAAATGGGGGGAGGAGCACAACTGATGGTCTTTGTGAAGCTGGAGAAAGGAGCTGATCATGTGAGCCAATGTCTCTGGCAGCCTTCTGCCCTGAGATCTACAAGTGAGCATGTTCCTGAAAGAAAAAACCTGCTTCTTCAGAACAGTTTAAGTCAACTGCTACTGTGCTCTTCCTTAATGGCTGCAAACTGAAAGAAAACAAACTATTTCACCTCGCAGGGTCTGGGCAGACCCGAGAGTGTCTTACTCAGCACAAGCCGCGGTATAAGTAGCACAGAATCAATTAAATTTAATCTGGTTTTGATTCAAACATAAAAAGTTACACAACTTCAATTCACCATTCAACAAAATGTAAATGAAGATAATTTTACAGATTCTAGAAGAGGATACATTTCAGATGGAATTATGGGGTTGGGCCACAAGAAATGGCAGCCTTCAAAGTAACATCCTCAGTGCTTCAAATCACTCAGTGCTTCAGGAAAAACTGTAATCTTGGTCAAAACTAACAACGCCCAAGTGATGGAGAAAGAAACATGCTCCCTGGAACGCTGATGTTGATATTAAATACATGCTCTTCCTTATGTAACTGAATCAATGCCTTTCTTCTGTGAATGGCCACAGCCTTGAAGCTCTTCTCTGCCATCTAGTCAGAGCAGCCCTCAGAGAGCCGCCTTCCTCCTTCTCTAACCAAGCTTGTTCCTTGCTGAGTCATCCAGTCAGACCTCAGTGCTCACCTGGAAGCTTGGGGCAGATCTGAGACCTGAGACAGCAACAATAGGAACAGCAGAGCGGGCAGTGCCTTCTCTCCTACACGCCACTCACTCATGAATGACTGTGGAGGACTATGCTCCCTGAAGGAGACCATGCTGTCACAGAAGCCAGAGCACAACTCTATGATTAAGCCCTCCAAGAAGCACAATACAAAGAAAAACAGCAAATGTTGACCTTCCTGAACCCCAGCAAGACACTTCTTTCTAGGTCTCCAAATTACTAGGTTGTTCCAAAGTTTCATGTCAACACCCAGAAATCTTGGTAGGTCCCAATTTTAAGGCAAAATACCACGTGTGTTTTTAATGATATACACCCTCAAATACTCCATATTTATTTCCAAAATCACGTTCTCTACAAAAAGTGATTACGCTTTAATGTTTTCTAAAGCCCAAGAATCTAGAATCTAAAACCCACAAGTTAGCAAAGCAGATGACCTTGGCAACAGAATGTGGGTCACACATGTTAAAGTGCGTGAGTGCTAGGTACCTATCAAAATGTGGTCTTAAGTGTGAGTGTGCACATGTTAGGCATCTGTCAGAATGTGACCATACAAACTTTAAGTGTGCATGTGTTATGAATGTATTTATCAAAATGTAGCCATCCATATGTAAGTGTCCACATGTTAGGTATCTATCAGCACGGATTAAATAAATGCACAGAAGACAGGAAACAAGGAAGAGGAGGGAATTCTGGCAGACTACCTCTAGGTTAATTTCTTCTTTAATCTTCTAATTTTCCATGTGGTCATGTGTAAGAATTAAACAGAGATTTCTGTCAGCTCTTATGGTCTGCCTCCCTCCCTGTGTGTCTCCATCCCTGATGCTGTAGGGTCACTGTCAAACCTGAAGAACCACACAGCCTTGCTAAGCCTCAAACTTGTTGCTTCTTGTCTGCAGTGAGTACCAATGCAGGACCATGAGCTAAGATCGGCAAGTTCCACAGGTAAGCCATTCCCAAGGGGAAGGAACAAAGAGAGGCTGGCACCTGCCTTCACTTCACTTTACTTGATGCCCCGAGGCTCCTTATAGGAAGGACCAGGCCTGAGGTTAATTTCATGAGCTCCCCACTCTACACAGTATAAGAAAGAAGAAAAGTACACTGAACATTGAACAGTGTTACTCAAACAGACCATGAGAGGATTGGCAATGGGCAGCTCCGAGGGCGTGACTCCTAGGGCGTGACAAGCAAGCAGCGCCTGTGTGCTCTCACCAGCCAGCCCACAGCCTCAGGTGCAGAGGAGCTCAGCTTGCTCACTTGGCACCCTCAGACACAGGCTACACTCTGAGAGTATCT
>NW_022196896.1:67881769-67906258 GCF_008632895.1 Mastomys coucha | reverse complement strand
AAAAAAAAAAAAGAATAAAGGAACTTCTGCTCCTACCTAAACAACTAAGAGTAGAGAAACGCTGAAGAGGTCGATCAGGTAATGACAGGCAAAGATTTGTGCCTTGAGAGAGTCTGTGCTGTGACTAAGAGCAGGAGACTCAAAGAGAGCAGGAAGAGCTATGAGTTCTGGAGGGGCAACCAAAAGAACTGCATAGAAAGACAGCCATGCCACACCACCCCACACCACACACCCCACACACCACACCACACATAAACCCTCCTCAGGCTGCCATGGAACTCCACCTCCCCACTAAGAAGTCACCTGGAGTAAGGGGAAGAGAATAGTCTTTTAAAAGGCTTCTGTGGAGAGAAGCCAGCACTCACAGGAGGACTGTGCACACCGCCATAAGCACCAAGGCAACGTCATTCCATAGGACTTTAAAGGCCATGGTCTCAACAATGGTTTAAGATTTGTCCTCAACTAAATGATGTTCCAACCACCAATAATTATGGCAACTAACTGGATGCCCCCCAAATTCAAGAATATTATAAAAGTGTAAAATAATTGTGAATTCAATAAGGTAAAATTTGTTTTTCTAATTTCAAATTTAGAAATTTAAAATTTTCTAATTCTGACTTTATAGGTATTAGTGAGCAACCAATTTAATTAAATTCTATTTTTTAAATTAAAATATATCATTCCCCTGTTCTCGTTCTTCCCTAAGATCCTTGCCACATACCTCACTACCTCACCCGTCACTTTGCTTCCTTTCAAAATTATGGCCTCTTTTTTTTTTTTGTTAAACACACACACACACACACACACACACACACACACACACTGTGTATAGGGAGTATATAAACATATAAACAAACACATGTTCAGTATCTTTCACACCGCCCGCCCAGCTAAACATTACCATTGCATGCAACAATGATGATGTCTTTGTTTTAAAATTAACATGACTCAATCCCTTATACTCAAGTTTCTCTACATCCACAATGGAAGATCCATTCCAAACAGGTGAGGCCACCATAATGGTAAATAATAAATTAGATTACCATGAAAATATCTTTGCAGCACATAGCACACAGAAAATGTGTGCTGTGGTTCTAAGAAAATGAACTACAATTATCTTTGACTTTATAAAGCATTCCTACACAGTCTTTAACATGAAACAGACTGCTGAATGTAGACACAAATCCCAGCAACAAGTTCTTGCTAGCAGCAGTGGGCGGAGCCAGGACAGCACAGGCCCAGGCAGCCAATGCCAGTGTAGCCAGCTTTCTGACCAGCCAGGTAGACTAACTCTCCTGCACAGGAATGACAGTCTGAGTCCCAACAAGATGTGCACTCGCCTCCACTCATAGAATGACAGACAAACCTGCAGGCGTTCCTTCCCCAAAGCCCAGGAAGGACGGGGATAATACAGATAATACAGATTCCAAGACAACTGGTAAGGAAAGATAACTAATGCACGTAGCCATGGATGCTGCTTGTTCTGCCGCCATGCCCTGAATGCATGCAGGGTATCTCTGAACACACTGCACATCCCTGTGATACTGAGCACTGTGTGTAGCTTATCAAAACAGTTGTTCTTTCAAATGTGATTTTTAAAGCTATATAAGAGAGTTGAAGACAGCAGGAAAATAAACTTTTACAGGATTAGCATGATCCAATTCAAAAAGGCCAACAAAATAAAAATTCTGACGTTTTCACAATTGAGGTTTTGCTACCTTAAGCCTACTGCTTTAGCCACTCATGACCCTATTTGGCACTCAGAAAGCTGCAGACCAATTATTTAAAGTAAAAGAAACAGTTCTGCTTTAGATAATTAGAAACTAAATAACAACCCTGCTCAACTTATACCAGGGCAGCCCACCACACACTTCGTCTAGCTGTGGCTCACTAACTTGACACTGGGTTCAAGTCCCCCCTCCCCTTCTCTCTCCTTCTCTCCCTCTCCATCCCTCCTTCCACCTCCCCTTCCCGCTGCCACAGTCATGGGTGCACTGACAGTAAGCAGACAGGTAACAAGGAGACAGAGGAAGTATCTGGGCGCATAGTCTGGGAGGAGGCCCCCAGAACACTGCAGCTGCTCTCATTTGCCAGCAGACAAGCAATGCCACTCCTGCACAACAGCCATCCCTTCCCCAGAGACCTCTTGGCACTCTGCAGAACACATGGTAAGAGTTTGTCTGAAGACTCCTGAGGTTAGCGAAGTCAGAACAATTGTTTTAAAAATGGAACTCTCCCAGGGGACAAGAAACAGAACACACTTGTGAGAAAGAGGACCACCTACCATTCAATGCCTACACTAACACATTCTAAGTAGTGGGACAGCTGAGCTGGGGTTCTACATAAAGAAAAATTAAGTCCACCAGCATTATGCACTTGTAATACCCTCTTCTGGCCTGTGGGGCACTTGTTCATTCCTTCTCTCTCTCCCCTCTCCCCCCCCCTCGACTGCACCCCCCCCCTCTCTCTCTCTCTCTCTCACACACACACACACACACACACACACAACGGGGTGGGAAGAGACCCAGAGAGACAGTCTGACACATAGACAGACAGAGACTCTCAAATGTCCTCAATAGCACACACTAGTTGTACTGGCTGGTTTTGTGTGTCAACTTGACACAGGCTGGAGTTATCACAGAGAAGGGAGCTTCAGTTGGGGAAGTGCCTCCATGAGACCCAGCTGTGGGGCACTTTTTCAATTAGTGATCAAGGGATAAGGCCCCTTGTGGGTGGTGACATCCCTGGGTTGGAAGTCTTGGGTTCTATAAGAGAGCAGGCTGGGCAAGCCAGGGGAAGCAAGCCGCTAGTAAGGAACATCCCTCCATGGCCTCTGCATCAGCTCCTGCTTCCTGACCTGCTTAAGTTCCAGTCCTGACTTCCTTTGGTGATAAACAGTAATGTGGAAGTAAGCTGAATAAACCCTTTCCTCCCCAACTTGCTTCTTGGTCACAATGTTTTATGCAGGAATAGAAACCCTGACTAAGACAAATTGGTACCAGGAGTGGGGTATTCCTGTGACAACCTGACCATGTTTTGGGGAGGACTGTGGAAGGACTTTGGAACTTTGAGCTAGAAGAGCCACTGGTTGTGAAGAACTCTGTGGGATGTTCTGTAGGAGCTTGGAAGATCATGTTGAGAACAGTGCAGAGATGGTGGCCTGGCTTGTGAAATTTCAGAGGGAAGAGTAAAGACTCTTATCAGGGCCACATTGTTTTGATTATGAAGATTCTGTGGTTTTGGTTAGCTGGGGCTTAAGTATCAGCTGTGATTAATAAAATACCACAACTACTAAAGTGAAAACTTTGGATTACTGGGACTATTGATGCTGGTTAGCTGGAGCTAAGAAATTAACGGTGATTAAGAAGAAACGAGCATCACTAAGGTGACATCTTCTGGGAAGTGTTTTCTGAGAACACAAAGAGGCTGTGTTCCAGAGATAGCCAAGGTAGTACCTTGTGCTGCAGCAGAACTTGGTAATATATAAGAGTCACCCAAGTGGTACTGGTTTTGAAGGCATGGAAGGGTCATAAAGAGGTGCTGAGACTCGGGACAGTGAAAGGCCATGGAAGGCCAGTGGTGAAGGGGCAGCCTCGGTTTGCAATTGATGACCCAGGACTGAAGGGGTCATGCAAAGGAATTGAGGTTTGGCACGATGAAGACAATCTATGAGAAGCTATTGGTGAAGCCTAGTTACAGTGAAAGACAGCCATGTTTTGGGAATGCTAGTACCATGCAATGACCACCAAGAACAGCAACAACAGTAGAGTACAGGCATCTAGAGCCTAGAAGACAAGGTGTGTGCTACAAAGGGCAGAGCTGGAGAAGTGACCTAAGCCCTTAGAAGAGCCCAGAAGATTGTGAGTGTATCCCAGACATTGGACAGTTGGAGTTTGATTTTTGCTTTTGATTGTGACTGTGCCCTGATATTTTTCCCTCTTGAAGGAAGAAAGTATTTTAGTGGAGCCCACAGTTAAGAGACCTTGAATTTTAAAAGATATTGGACATTTTAAATTGATTGAACTTTTAATATGTAAAGGCTGTGGGACTTTAGATCTTGGGGATGAATAAGAAAGTAAGGATTGAGGCTTAATAGTGATGTGTTTGTGTGTCAAGTTGACAAGGGGTCAATTGTACTGCTGGTTTTGTGTGTCAACTTGACACAGGCTAGAGTTATCACAGAGAAGGAAGCTTCCGTTGGGGAAGTGCCTCCATAAGACCCAGCTGTGGGGCATTTTCTCAATTAGTGATCAAGGGATAGGGCCCCTTGTGGGTGGTGCCATCCCTGGGCTGGAAGTCTTGGGTTCTATAGGAGAGCAGGTTGAGCAAGCCAGAGGAAGCAAGCCAGTAAGGAACATCCCTCCATGGCCTCTGCATCAGCTCCTGTTTCCTGACCTGCTTGAGTTCCAGTCCTGACTTCCTTTGGTGATAAACAGCAATGTGGAAGTAAGCTGAATAAACCCTTTCCTCCCCAACTTGCTTCTTGGTCATGATGTTTTATGCAGGAATAGACAAACTTTTTTTTTTAAAGATTTATTTATTATATGTAAGTACACTGTAGTTGTCTTCAGACACCCCAGAAGAGGGCATCATAGACAAACTTTTAGTGACTATCCCCTGAAGACCTTGAAAGATCCTAAGCAGAAAGGGTATTATCACACCGAAATCTGCCATGCTCATCCTCCTCAACCAGGCTAAGAAGAATGATCAGATTATGCCACTTTCCCTCTCCTGCCCACTGACAGCATTGACAGTTTCCATGTTCACACTGTGTCTTGAATGAAGAAGGGGAAAAACAAACAACTCACACAAAGCTACATTCATATCCAAGCCTACACTAACTAATCTAAGGAGCCAAGGCTACATCCTGTGCACACTTAACAGCTGATCTTCCTATATATGGAGGAGTACACCTTGGGCTAAAATACACCACCAAAGAACTGTGGCTTCTGTCGAAGAATGGCTGGGTTCATCAGTTTCCTGACTAAAGCTAGACACAGAATGGGGAAAAGCCGTGGCCGCCTACAGTTTTTAAGGCTTACAACCTATACATACTGTCCCCTCCTCTGTAAGAATATTAATACACTTATCCTAGAAGTGGGGACTAAAGACAAACCTTGTTTAACTTACAAACCCCAAGTTAACAATCGCTGGTCTAGCTAATTCTCCTTTAAACTAAGAGAAGCTTGTAAAGCATTAACTGGATAACTCACATCTATACGCCCTTATGTAAATACAAATGGATCTGTCACATTTATACAGTCCTTCCATAAACATAAATGGATAACTCACATTTATACAGCTCCTATGCACACACAAATGGATACTTCACATATATATGCATACACCCTTGCGTGAATACAAATGGATAACTCACATCTATACAGCCCTTACATAAATACAAATGGATAACTCCCATCTATAAGCCCTTGTGTAAATACAAGTGAAACTCTTAAGAATTTAAACTACGAGGCAGGGGATAACAGCTCAATGATAACAAGCCCTGAATAAATAGCAAGTACTCATCTCAACACTACAGGCGCCCAGACAGGTTCATGCTTAGATGGTTTCTAATGGCCTGCCTTGGTCCTAGGCAGATGAGTTCTAACTGCCTCGCCTGTGCCAGTAGATCCAAAGCTGAAGTAGCAGTGAGTGCTTTACCTTGGACTGCCAGCTGCCTTTCTTGTGTCCTGTACCTGTGAGTTATGAGACTGTACTCTGCAGGATGCTATTGCTGAGGAAACTGGGTGAGCAATGCAGGAGACTTTTCTACACATTTCGATAAGTTCCTCTCAATCTAAAGTTACCATAAACAAAACACACGCACACCCACAGCACTACCCACTTGCTGCACTAGTACCACGTCGTTTAAAAAGACCTGTAATGTGCTCTGTAAAACCTTCCCAAAGCCAACCGGATAGTAGACAGATTCCTCCAGAAGAGCCCTCCTGCACTCAGTTCTTAATTCTGGTGAGGTTCACAGGAAATAGGAAGAGAGCTATACATCTATAAAGAGATACCTCCCTCGAAGACTCCTTAGTCCCTCCCGTAGTGTCATGTCCAGGTTCTTACCATAACCAAGCTCAGTGACATAGGCCCATGTCCTCACTCACTGTAGGGCTGCCAACAAGAGCGCCATGTCATGATCTCCCCACCCACATGGTTCCTGCCTGCTGAGCCTGCTAACCAACAACACCCAGTCCCTCCTAATAAGACACACACCTGTGACTTTCCCACGAGTTAGCTCCTGCACCTCTGTGTTCCTGAGATGAAATGGAAAGCGGACAATCTGACTCTCATCAAGACAACCTTCTCCAATGGCCCCTCCCCTCCCAGAGCTGACACCTGCAGCTGAGCTGCAAACCTCTCCTATCTGCCACCCAGGCCCCAGCAACATGAGCCCAGAAGCCTTGAAGCTGGGGCAGGCAAGATCATGTTTTCCATAATGCCAGCAGTCCAAGGTCTTCTATTAACAATCAACATTTCCTCTAGATCCTTTCTAAGCCCCAGGCCACACAGAAGTCACTCTTAGAGAAGAACATGTACAGAACATCACTGAGGAGCTAACAGTTTTGATGGTTGGTTGGCAGTTGGTCTTTAAGCTCACTATCACTTTTTTCTTTACTGGAATACACGAGCTCCCATTAACTGTTTTTAAAGGAGCACTACAAATACTCATGTCAGTCACCCGTCCGTTGCTGCCTTCTTTTTCAAGCCAGAAAATATCTTTTGTAGCTCAGTAGTATAGCACTTATCTAGCCTGGATACACAAGGGCCTCATTAATCCCCAGCACAGAGAATAGCAATAATAATACAAAGCATGTAGCACATGTACATGTGTGTGTGTACTTTATACATGTTCTCATAGAGACATGAGTGAAAGAGAAATGCACCAAAGGGCTCCTGTGAGAAAAGGGAAGGACTTGGTTTTTTATTACCCTCTCCTGTGTATTACACATGTGTAACTAGACTCAGTCGTAGAGAAGGGGGTTCCAGACTTGAACTCCATCTGCAGTGTGAAGTGACATACCAGGAGTTCTACCATAGCTACTCAGGAAACAGCACAGGCTGAAAGCACTAAGTCTAGAAAGGAACTAAACAACTAAACTCTGGATTCATAAATATCCAAGCTTAAGGCTAACTTATTTTTTTTTTTAGATGCAGCCTCTTTATATGACCCTCACTCTCCTCAGTAATCCCCGGATTTATGGAAATTACGATGTGATGTAAGCAAGCTCCTAAGGCTGCGGCTGAGCTTTCTAACACTCAGTGCTAAATCTGATGCAACACTGGGTAAAATGCAGCAAGTGCAGGAGATGGAACAAATTAAAATAGCTTAAAATGAGGCAGCTCTAGCTCCTCATAACCTATGAAGGATGCACAGAGGGACACCTGAGTGTGTGCATGTGTGTGTGCGCGCACACGCACAAAGGTTCACCTTTTGTTTGGCTCAGTTCTTTCCCATCTAACACTGAACAGTAAATCCTCATTGACTATTTAAAGAACTATCTTCTGCCACTAAATTTTGGCAACAATCTACTCGACATTCTAACAGATGTTGCTGTCTTCCAGCCTCTGGGAACTTGGCTCCATGTTTTCTTTTCTCAATATAAAAAAATAAAAGAAATGGCACAGATATAGTCTAATACCCTAAGGGAGCTTTCCCTTTAATCACTGCTCATGTGACCTCCACGATCCCTCCCCCTACATTTTCTTTTCTATTAGTGAAGATGTTTCCAATTACAGTCCATTTTGTGGCCAAAAATGATATCACTCAGATGGATAGGAGTTGTAGGTTGGTAGTTTAAATCAAAAATACATTAAGCAAATGAGATGCTTAGTTACTTGGGACCATCTGCAACAACTCAAGTCACCTGACCTGCTCCTGAACCTTGAGCCCCATGCCACAGCAAAGCCATGTGCTTAGATGATCACAATCTCTACATGTGCCAAGGAGGGCAGAGGTACCAGAGCTAGAACAACTTTAAAGTCACGATCTCTTCACAAATAAGAATAGTCCAACCTTACCTCGGTGACATCCATAACCTTGATGGCGGCCAGCTGACCCGTTTTAACATGTCGACCCTGAAGACACAGAAAAGAAAGACTGGTCAGTACCAACACTCACAACGGTTACTCAGATGGAGGGGCTAAAGTCTCTAGCACAGCCTCCTCCATGCTTTTTCTGTTACTAATAAAAGGTAACATGCTTTTGAGTGCATGCTCATCAATAGAACAATGGAGCTGGTAAAAACAAAGACAGTAGAGCAAATAAATTCAGATAAAATATCAATTCTTTTTCTCATAAGTTTAATGTACCTATCATTATCTCCAAGTCTCTCAAAAGACTTTTGTTAAATTTATGTGTATATGTGTGCATGTATGAGATTATATATACTACATGATTTCAAGAGCCCATGAAGGCCAGATGAGGCTATCAGATCCCATTGGATCTATGTAGGGGCTGGTAATCAAGCCAGGAAGCCATATTCCCTGATGCCAATCAACTTAAGTAATGTGTTTTTCTATATATCAGGCTCAACCTTTTCTTCAATGGCCAAAAATATCCCCAAAAAACAAAAACAAATAAACAAACAAAAACAAAAAGTCCTCTAGATATTTACTTTATGCAATAAACGGGTAACTGCATCTTCCTAGTGGACCCCAATAGTTACTACTTGATTTCACAAATTATAATGAATGTCCTGAAAAGTCAATACAGGGAATATGGAGACTATTATCCTGAGAAGAGGAAGTATACAAAAGTATTCAGGAACAAGCATAATAATGTCATAACTATAATTTTTAACCTGGACCTAAACTGTGTAGCTTATTCATATCACTCTGTGTGTAAAACAAAAACAAAAACAAAATAAAAAGCCTATGTTACCATTCTCCTCTCTCACTGATGCGGAGGGTAAATGTGGTTGTTGGCCTACTCTCTGAAGCAACTAGGAACCACCCTGCTATCTTAAACATGAACTACTTTTAAAGCCTCCATTTTAAGAATGGCTCTTCTGCAACAATGCAGAACAGAAAGAACATCTCCACATTTTCCAAAACCAGTCTCTCCTTTCTCATGACAGGAAGAGTAAATTTATGACATCAAGCCTAAGAACAACTCTGCATTTACTCACAGAATTTGTTCAGGAACTCAAATTACAACAAGGATAAAGCAGTCCTGGAAAATGGCATTATCTGACAACTAGTACACCCTAAAGAACAATGAGAATGCCCAGCAAACAGCACTGAAGACAAGCATTAGACTGCTGTGCCCAAATCAGAGAGGGCACAGTCGTGGTATATACACTTCATGGCATCATGGAGTACAGCAGTCAAGATGTACCAATGTGGGCCACTTGAGCAAACGTAAGCCCAGAATGTGACAGTCTATCCCTCTGTCAGTAATAACATCAAATAGCTCCCATGACTATGTCCGCACAATCACATGACTCTGACAGCAGTCACATGACTATGGCCGCTCAATCACAAAGTAAAATTGTGCTTTTCTTGAACCCAAGAAGGAAGAGTGCATTTAATACAGTGTGGTGCACCCTCTGACTCGGCCATGCAACAGGTCCAATGGTTCCCACACAGCCCTTCAGCCCCTCCAGCCTTTCTATGTGTCTATTTCCTAATCAGCAGCCGCATTCTCATGGCCAGGTGATGGGGGAGGAGAACGGCATGGGAGTATTTCTTTTTGAGAACATAGCTATGCTATGCTGGGTCCGTGCCTCTTTAGGTGCCTGATACAAGTACCACTTTAGATTACAGATCTACAAAGCCCATGAGTCTTCAAAATACTCTGCAAAGACTTACATTGTGGCATCTTTCTTTATTCCAAATAAGTTGAGTCAGTTAACACATCCTCTATCAGTCGTCATTTCAGACAGTGTGCCTGCCTGCCTGCCTGCCACACAGGAACCAGTTACCCTCAGAGGAGGAACCTCACAGTTTTTGATTCATTTCTGCCTTTTTCTTTTCTTTTTTTAATTTTAGGAAAATTAGTGTTTCTTTTTTAAGAAAAACAAAAACCAGGCCTAGGCTTGGCGGTGATAGGAGCTAAGGAAAATGGCCTGTTTTTCAGCTCTCCTTCAGTGTTTCTAACCAAGTCAAAATTGCCACCTTGCCCTTGCAAATGTGCAATACATAACACATGTTCCAAGAAAAATCACACTATAGAGCGTTAGAGGTCAGGACACTGTGGTAGCCTGTCTCTACCTTTGAGGAAATCTGTCCCTGGCCCACACAAGGGCAGAGCGAATAATGTAAAGGGAGCCCCATAGCCCCCGTGAGGGGAGAGACGGCAATGGCTCCACTTTCCTGGAGCTGCTTCTAGTATGAAATCCTAGTTAACGGATGCATGTTGCATGATCTTTACCTAGACCACTTAGAGCTCCTTAAAATATCTGACAGTTCTCTATGTCCACTGACAGGGAAAGTCTGATAGCCTCTTTCACAGTAACAGGAATTAGGCCGATATATTAACACATCCAAGAAGTAAGAGAGAGAGCTTCTATCGGTCTCTAACCCACAGGGACGGTCCCTAACCCACAGGGACGGTCCCAACACTGCCTTATGCCACATCCTCCATAAGAGGTTTCTTTGGCTAATTTGGTTTTGGGTTTTTTGAGAAAAGGCCTCATGAGACCCAGGCTAGCCTCAAAGTCCTGATCCTCCTGCCTCAGCCAGAATTCTAAGCTTACACATGCCCAGCTCCATCACCATGTTAGACTCATCTCAATTGGCCCTTACAGTCCTTGCTGCTCCTGCACACCTGAGAGTCACTATAACTTCACCCTGTTTCTGCTCATGGTGCATGCGCAGCGCTCGCTCTCCGCCCCCTCCCCCTCCCTTCCTTAAAGCCTGTGTCTATGGCACCATTCGACCTCAAGATAGATACAAGAGTACACGGGTTGTTTTTTTGTTTTGTTTTGTTTTGTTTTGTTTTTTTACTTTATGAAACTAAGCAGCTCCTTAACTTGGGTCAAATAAATGTTTTCTACCCAACAGTACAGACAGGTGCCAGGTCATGTAACCTCAGCTCCGAAACGTGACCTTAAGGCCGGCACATCCTTGTACTCTGGAAGAGCAGAGCAGACAGGAGCCCAGCCTGGCTCTGGGGGCACTTGGTGGACAGGTGTATCCTGGGCAAATGCCTGTGGTTCCTCACAGAACATAACACAAGTACCACTGCCCTCATCTTATAAACCAGAGAAAGTAAGCCTTAGAGACGACCCACTCCCCTTACAGGTGTGCACGTTAAACACACGCATTCTATCTAACCAAATTAAATAGAAACCTCAAGCATATTATTCTCCACATATTGGTAGCAATTTCTGATATACAATATTCAGCAACAAACAAATTGTCAATCCCTGGCCTGCACCTTAAAACAAAGAGCATCCTTCCTGAACATAAGGAATAAGAAGCCAAACTCAGAACCCATAGGGTCTCTGGCCCTTGTAACAGGCTTTGTCTGCTGCCACAGTTACCTCACTGGCCTTTTTAAAAATAAATACTGGAAATCAAAATGCTTCAAGGAAGTCTACAAAATTTAGTCCATAAATGCTTAAAAACATGGTAACTACTCAAGGATTTGGTAATCTGGAAATGTTTGCTTGTGTTCACCTGTGTACACACACACACACACAGAGAGAGAGACTGAGAGAGAGAGAGAAAGAGAGAGAGACAGAGAGAGAGAAAGAAAGAGATAGGGAAGGAGGGAGGGAGAGAGAGAAACTGAGAGAGGGAGGGAGAGAGGGAGGGAGGGAGGGAATGGAGAAACACTGTATTTATAATCTAATGAGAGAAGCAGTCCTTGTACTCTACAGTCGAATCGCATGCCATTAAGAAGCTAACTGCTCTCCTTTGCCAGGAAGGGCAGAAGGGTAGTTTCTAGGAAGCAGTAGTCACCTGAAGAGAATCAATCAAAGGGGAGAACATGGATTCCCTTAGAACTGGAGCAGCACACAATCTTCTCTGTGCCCCAGAACAGGCATGCAGGTGGTAATGGGCCACAAGTAAAAGAACGATGTTTACAAAGGATGATAAGCCCTGTCACAAAACCATGCAACCTCTCTGCGGACAAGCAGGCAGGAATGGTTTGTCAACACACTGCACCCAACCAAGAGAGATTCCCACAAGGTTAGAAAGATTTCATTGGGGTCTGGCTGCTTCTCATTTGCATTCAACTATAAACTTTGTTTTAGAAACCTGTTCCTAGATACCTGAGTGATGTTTGGTGGGGTTCAGCTCATAAATCAACTTGGATAACAAGCAAGAAGAACTTAGCTTGAATGGCCAGTACTCACATAAAGCTGGATGGAGCATAGTGTTCCTATGGCAAGAGGAAGGCAGTGACAGATGCCAAGAAAGTTCACAGGCCAATTAGCCTGTGTCTCGCTATTTGCAATCAACAGAGATCCTGTACCTCAAGGTAAAAGGCAGGGACATAGCAGCACCCAAAGTTATCTACTCTCTGACCTCCAGACAAATGCACAAGTGTGATGAACATGAACCGCAAATAGAGACAATCTTATTTTTTAAAAAGTTTATGGAGGGGTTTAAAGAGACATCTCCGTGGTCAAGAGTATATACTGCTCTTCCAGAGAAGCTGAGTTTGATTGCTAGCACAGGTAGCTCACAACCACCTGTAGTTCCAGCTCCAGGGGATCTAACACGCACTCTCACCACTGCAGGCAAGCACCTGCATACAGGTGGTATGTATACACACTTTTTTAAAAAAGAAAAAAAAAATACCTAAGGTAGAGATGTTAAGCTTTTCTAGTAAACAAGCCAAGCTCAAGAACAAACAAAAACACTGCTCCTGTTCCCACAGAATCTGCATATGTTTACCTCAGATCCAACATGAGGACTGGAGAGAGCAAATTGAGACCAATGACTTCCTAAGCCAGTGTCTGCTGACTTCTCGTACACCCTAGGGTTTCAGGATTACTTCTTCTGAAGAATGCTGAGTGTGTCTCAGGGGAGAGCATACCAACTGCTTAACCACTACCAAATGGTCAGTCTTGAAAATGTACTCACGAGTAACATTATATAGACTGAGCAGACTATATTTAGAAATATGTGTGTCTATACACATACATACAGGGATGTAACCACAATTAATGAAACAGAGGCCATAAACTTAAAAGAGGGAAGGGAGGGCTATACAGGAAGGTTTGGGAGGAAGAAAAGGCAGGGAGAAATACTGAATTTTAATATAATCTCAAAAATGGTTTTTAATGTTTAAAAAAAAGACTGGCCGGGCAGTGGTGGTGCATGCCTTTAATTCCAGCACTTACGAGGTAGAGTCAAGTGGACTTCTGAGTTCGAGGCCAGCCTGGTCTACAGAGTGAGTTCCAGGATAGCCAGGGCTACACAGAGAAACCCTGTCTCGAAAAACAAAACAAACAAACAAACAAAAAAGACTGTGAGGACCAGACCCAGATTCACCTCACCCTTACACACAGTTCATGTGGAAGGAAAGCCAAGGAGCCACGCCATCTAGACCAACACATCAAGATGGCGTTCCATCTACACCATGAGAGGTCAGCTTCAAACTTTCAAGGCCCTCCTTGCTCTGAGTTATTTCCAAATCACACATGGAGCCTCCACGGCCCTGTGGTAAACAGAGAGAGTTCAGCACTGGTCTTGATGAGCACTATCCATCCATCCATCCCAAAAGCAGAGACCAGTTTAACTGGTTCTGTACTGGGAATCTCAAAACCACAATCTTCACTATGAATACACTTTTCCAGGAAATGTCTCTAAAAAAAAATTAGCAGGACAGAAAGGAGACACAGCAGCCAGACAGCACTCCGTGAACCATCTAAGGCAAGGAAACACATCACCAGCTCAGGGCATTGAGAAAACAGCTGGGTGTTCTAAACATCTGCCTGCGGGAGAGCAGAGCAAGGCATCAGGAACCATAGTCTCGCCTCTGACTCCCTCCCACCCCCACACGCTTATAAGAGCATCAGCTCACACTTGTGCAAAGCGCATCCTCTCCTGACCCATGTGCAGTTCTCACTCTGACCTCCCGCACATGGGTAAGAGCAGGCAGGCTCACACTTGTGCAAAGCGCATCCTCTCCTGACCCATGTGCCATTCTCACTCTGACCTCCCGCACATGGGTAAGAGCAGGCAGGCTCACACTTGTGCAAAGCGCAGGCATCATAGCTCCTACTTCTTACTACAACCAACATTTACTGTCGCTTCTCCACCTTCCAGGGCCAGTGCTTCTGATAAGCAGGCAGGCAGACAAAGGAAACATAAGAATGTATATTATGGGACCAGTCAGAACTTGTGCTTTAATAAAGAAGACAGAACACCTATTCTCTTAAGAGTTTTAGATTTGAAACCTCAGCATTGAATCATGCCTTCTTCTGGTAAGAGCTACTTCTCTGAAAGCAACACTAAGGAATACGGACAGTAAGTAAAAAGCTAGAGCAGACAATATGATGACTGTTTACGCCACACCCGTCCACAATCAAAGAGTCTTCGTTTTACATAGCTGAGCTGGCAAAAAAAGAAAAAACAAAAAAAGTAAAATACATTATATACCATGTTTTCTTTAAGAAACTTTCTAAACCTTGAATCCATAAAAATGCTTTTGCTAATGGCCCAGGGAAATTATTATGACTACCAAGTACAAACCAGTCCTGCAGTCAGAGCACTTCAGGAAATTATGACACCCAGCAGTACAAAGGCTAAGTCACCTGGGCTCTCCATATCTGTTCTGTCATTTAGAAATTGTCTCAAAGCACAGCTTCTTTCATAGTGGATCCAGATCCCAAAAAGGGAACATAATTGAGTCTGGGGTGTGGTGGTTTCAGTTTGCCTAGCACAGGGAGTGGCACTACTTGGAGGAGTGGCCTTGTTAGATTAGGTGTACCACTGTGGGCTTGAGCTTTAAAACCCTCATCCTAGCTGCCTGGAAGTCAGTATCTGCTAGCAACCCTCAAATGAAGGTGCAGAACTCTCAGCTCTGCCTGCACCATGCCTGCCTGGATGCTGCCATGCTCCCATCTTAATGATAATGGACTGAACCTCTGAACCTGTAAGCCAGCCCCAATTAATTGTTGTCCTTTATAAGAGTTGCCTTAGGGGTGGGAGAGATGGCTCAGCAGTTAAGAGCACAGACTGCTCTTCAGAAAGTCCTGAGTTCAAATCCCAGCAACCACATGGTGGCTCACAACCATCTGTACAGCTACAGTGTACTCATACATAAAATAAATAAATAAATAAAACTTAAAAAAAAGTTGCCTTGGTCATGGTATCTATTCACAGCAATAAAACTCTAAGACATAAAAAAGGTCATAAAAATTTGGGCAAAATAAAGGTTTCTGATTACACAAATACAAAAATTAATCTAAAATCAAATACTTGATTCCAAGGTGTTTGTTGATTGGGATTCCCTGCAGCTTTGGCTTCGGGGACATACACACACACACACACACACACACACACACACACACACACACACGAGTACCCTGTACAGCATGTGTCAGACGTCGTCCAACACCAAGGGACAGTGCCTGAAATGCCCTTGCTCAAAGTCTAGGTTATCACTGTGTCTGGTAGACTACAGTGTCTCACTCTAAGTACAGAGAGGGAGGAGACAGCACAGTGGGCAATGCATTCAGGTCCTCAGCACCCATGTCAAAAGCTGGGCGTGATAGCATGCACTCAGAAGGAATACTGGTACTGAGAGCAGAGACAAGAGGATCCAAGAGGCTGGCTGCCCCGCCAGTGTAGTCAATCAGTGAGCTCCAGTCAGTGAGGCCCTACTCTAAACAAGAGAGATGAGTATGAGTACAGGGAGGCACCCAACATTGACCTCTGACCTCTGTGACCACACACACACAAAGCAACCACTATTCACCCATCAATTTTAATAAAAATCCTGCTTCTTGTGATGGCAACCATTTATCCAGAAAAAAGGATCACAGAGAATTGTAGTGTTATCTCCTTACCCAAGAAGTTTCTGTTCACTTTCCCCCTGTGACTTCACAGCAGAGTCCACTTTGTGAAATGATACTCACAACATCACTGTAATACTGGCGTGTAAGTGAGAGCTCACTGAGGCACTGAGGGGCAGCAGCTCCCACTGGCTCAGGGATAAGCATCTCAGACACTATCTAAAGACAAGGCATCATGTGATAAAAAGGATTCTGACTCCATTCTGGCCTACTGACCTGCCATGGATTCCCACTTAGCACCAACATAAACCTTTAATTAAAGTTTGCAAACAGCTGCTTCTCTAACCTACACTGCTCCTGAGCTACATACAGGTACACTGCTCCTGAGCTACATACAGGTACACTGCTCCTAAGTCTACATACAGGTACACTGCTCCTGAGTCTACATACAGGTACACTGCTCCTGAGCTACATACAGGTACACTGCTCCTAAGTCTGCATACAGGTATACTGCTCCTAAGTCTACATACAGGTACACTGCTCCTGAGTCTACATACAGGTACACTGCTCCTAAGTCTATCTAATCAAACTGTGAGCACTCCACTGAATCAAAGAATGAAAAGGAGAAAAAGAACATTATAAAAAGAAATTCAGAGTCATCACTGCACGCCTGTGGTTCCGTGGGCAGTGACTCAAGTCACTTTGCCCAACAGTGACAAAGGTCATTGGCAGCCATTTAAAACAGACTCTGTTGGCTGGCTCTGGCTACACCGCTTCCATTTCATGTTACCCTGGCACCATATTAAGGTACTTCCTGAAAGTTCTACAGCCAGAACTCACTCTGAAAACACTAAGAGCCGGCTCTTGTCCCTGGTCATTTGCTGACTAAATCGAACAGCACTTCCTGCAGCTTCTGTGTTTTGGGGTTGCAGGGAAGTGTGATATTTGAACTGTATCTTTTTTTATTGAATATTACAAAAACCAGGGAGTTATGTATCTTCTTAAATTTTATTAGTGCATGCTCAGGGTATAAAGCAACACAGTTCTGTTCAATTATATGGTGAACTTTGGGTATATTCCCTCTCTGTTACCATCCGTCTTCCTTTCCGCTTCCACCATTGAAGCCCAGACTTCGAGTTTGCCGTCCAAGTCTAGTTTGACAGCATTGGTGTCTTAGGCTGGGCCAAGGAACCAGCATCTCAGGCTGACTGATAGCAGCCCCACAAGCCTACGTCAGTGATCAGCATCCTCCCAGCCTTCCTCACGCAGTCATGAAGGACTCTTGCAAGGTACAGGCCGCCCTTGGGCCTGTGTTGAGTCTTTGGGAAATACTGTTATTGGTACTGTGTGGCCTTTGTTGTGTCTTTAGTCAAATGCACTTGCTTGATCCCATCTGAATCTATGACACCATGTCCCATAGAGAATAATATCAACACACTTCAGTATTAATAGCAAAACCCTAGTTCTCAATAAGAAAAAAGTTGTAAACACTATCCTGAATCACATGTTGCAGTAAGCTGAACATTGAAACACAGTTAATAAGATGTATAGCTGTCTCCTGGATGCACAAATGGGCAGGTACTGGATTAACAAGAAGGCAGTACAAGAAGCAAGAACCACGAGGGACTGACAGGAGGCACTGACAGGGCTGACTGGGCACTCCTGAGAACCCTAATCCTGTCATCTCACTCCTTTGTCCACACTAACCTACCATGTAAACAGGACCCTGAGAGCCAAGACATATGCCAGACCCGGGCAAACTATAGGTAGGGAGAGTCTCCCCACCCTTCACCAGCTATAAGCTGTTTGGTGGTGGT
Organism: Mastomys coucha; assembly: GCF_008632895.1. Classification (NCBI taxonomy): domain Eukaryota; kingdom Metazoa; phylum Chordata; class Mammalia; order Rodentia; family Muridae; genus Mastomys; species Mastomys coucha. The sequence goes on along the minus strand of NW_022196896.1, from coordinate 67,888,515 downwards.
GGTTGTTATTTAAAGTGCTCGAAAAAAGAAGGGAGGGAGGAAAAAAGGTGTCAAGTCACTAATTACTGGACCCTAAGCTCTCACCATCAATACCAGTCCAGGCCTGCACACAGTAGGCAATCAGCTGAGGGTTTTCAACAAATAATAAAGAAGAGGAACAAACCTTTGAACATACAATCTCAACAGGAGCCAGCCCCTCCAAGCTCCTGGGGCGACCTTTCCTTCTAGGTTTGCAGGTAATCCCATGTAAGCAGCACCTCCTCCAGCAGACCACCCAGGGCTAAGTCCACTGAGATACAACTTCCTCACAGAACACACAATCAAATGGAGGTGGGGAGAAGGAAGGAAAGGAGAGGATGGGGGAAGGGAAGGAAGAGGAGAGGAAGGGACAGAGGGGAGCGGAAGAAGAGGAGGAGGAGGAGGAGGAGGAAGAGGAGGAAAGGAGACGGCTTCTCCAGGGCCAGACACCCCAGTTGTCCCACGTACTCAGCCTCACACACTGCACACCGTAGTCTTGCAAAGCTACTGAACAACACCACACAGGAAACTTCAGAGATTTACACTGACAGGTGAATATAAAACCTACAGATGGGTAGCTACAACCTTAATCCAACACTTAAAAAATAAGAACTATATAAATGGGGGGGGCCCTAGTCACCATTAAGATGATTAACCCACAAATATGTGAAAATACAAAACCCAGATGGCTAGCTGCAGAGGCTTGGGCCTGGCTCTGGAGAAGGCCCGGAGAGCTGTCATCTGTGACCCCTAGGGCTGCCCCTCCAAGAGCACAGAGGTGTACTTCCTAGGAATAGCCCAGCTCTCTCTTAACACTGGGAAATCAAAGAACACACTCAAGGCTTTAGGGTAATGGGTGTGTTCTAACTATAGATTCAACCATCCATACATGTTTTTAAAACTCTATCCAGACCTGTGCATACAAAAATAAAAATAAAAAACTAGAGCCACTTTTTCTTGACTTTTTTTTTTAAGTAACTGGCCTGAAGCAGCAAAGACTCAAAGCCCAGGAGGTACCTGAGCCCTTGGTTCCCTTTTCCCATTTAATCAGTGAGGGGCCCTCAAGACAGACAGACAGACCCACTCACTGCTGTGTTTCCTGGCATTGTTTCCCTCCCCTCCCCCTTCCCTTCCCTTTTCCTACTCTTTCACAGCGTCACTCAAGAAATTTCAAATTTACAGTCCATGGTGATCCAGAATGTTCAGATGGAAAAATATCAAAATCAGGACAGGCAGAATTCCTACCCAGATGCTAGAATCTTCAATGAAGTGCATGGAGGGCCCAGTTAATGCACAAAGAGCATGAAATGGATAGCCGTGGAGCATCTATAAACACTACCCACAGCAACATGAAAGTGGACAACACTCCTCTGAAAACCAGACAAAGCAAAGCTGAGGAGAACACACTGTGGGGAGCGAGTGGGTGGGCCCACGCCATAATTCCCCCTCACTGGACACCTGACATCTCAGTAAGGATGGTGGCTGACACCTGGTACAACTTTTCTTTTCCTCCTCCTCAAGTGGACACATAAAACAGTCTCACTCAGGTTCCAGGACAGTTAAATCTCCACTGTCCTCAGCTTAAGAGGAACAAAATGTGGGCGAAAATAAGTTATTTCAATAGTTCTGCTTTATTTAATTGGTAAGTGTCCTCTCAATTTGATACTTCAAAAGAATTTTTTTTAATTCATTAAGTGTCAAACAGTACTGCATATCCTCTTTCAGGTACACAAATCCTCATAAACCAAAGTCTGAGAGACAATCTGCCCTGTCAGTAAGTAAAACATGGACTGATTCTGAATGGCTGTCCTGTGGTCTAGACTCCAATTAAAAGTCTGTGAGCCTCCCAGCCTCCTCATCGGGCCACGCTTGAACATTTGCTCAATGTCCTTTCCATGCACCCTCAGCCATGACTTGTGATCCCAACAAAAGAATCTCAGTAAAGACAGCAGTCTGCTGGAGGCCTGGCCCTGCCATGCTGCGCTAGGCTTAGAGGGTCAAGAAGCTCAGAAGGAACACTGCTGACCTCACCTGGATCACCTCAGGACCAGCCACAAAATTTCAGCCATCCGCCACAAGTACAGCCTAGCCTCCCTCACTCCTGATTTCTGCTTCTAAGTACCAAAGAACAGGTGGCCAGGTGGCCAGATCATCACCCCTCCCTCCCACAAATGCCAATCTTCAACACAACATGTGACTGAAGGATGAATACAGGAAACAGCATGATGAACTACGTGTGGATCTACATTCCGCTGCATCCTGGTAGTTTAGTACTACCTGGTGACAGCTGTCTGCCCAGGATGGCTGCCTATTCTAACAATTTTGGCTCTAATGACTGAAGGCCACAGAGATAATGAGTGGCCCAGGAAGCCCTGGTTAGTCTTCTCAGCCCAACGTAATGGAGAGGAGTAAAGGAAAATACTGAGTCCTAGCCTCTGAACAAACAAGGCCAGGGGGAAGATAGGCTGTTGCTAATCACACTGTTTGCACTGCCACAGTTTTACACAATACTATTTTTATTCTGTTAAAATTCAAAAATTTCAAAATGCAAAATGATGGTACATGTCTATAATCCCAGCACCTGAGAGACTAGGCTAAACAGAAAGATTGAGGGCAAGCCAAGCGCATTACAGCTCACTCTGGCTAGTCTAGATAGTAACAACCATTATAGCAAATCTCATAGCATATCCTCATAGTAAAGGATAAGATAGCTGGCCATTCCAGCACCAGTTAGAAGGGGAGCCTAAGTGGAGGAGGCTGCCCCAGCCAGCAGCTAGAACACTCTCAACCCCAAAAGCTGCCACCTAGAGGAAAGAGCACCACCAAAGGTAACTTTCAGGCTCACATCACAAAGTACCACAGCTGTACTTCCCAAAGCCAGAGATTAAACAGTATGGCTATTTTGGAGATTACAGATTACAGCACAACCAAGGCCCAAGGCACCAAAGTAAGTTGGTCAAAGAATAAGCCAAGGGCTCATTCTGAAAATTTACTGCAAACTAGAGGCTAGGAAATATGGCACTTAGAGAAATGATAAACTCTTTAATCCTGAATTAGTTGGGAGGATCTAGTAAAAACCCGGTTAATTACAGCCCCTCTCCACTCACCGTGCAGTGAGATAACATACTTCTACTTCTGAAAGGAGTCTCAAACAAACCTCTGCAGTTCTTTCTCATTAGACCAGACCTTGTCAACACATCTCTCAGGGGAAAGAAGCTGGCTGACCTACGCACGCAGAGTTTAGAAACACTATTCCAGTGCAGGAAACAAAGGGAAATGAAGACAAAGACACCAAAGCTAGAAACAAGTGAGAAAAAATACAACCAATATTTACACTTGTAAAGAAAACCCTGAAAGTGGGAGGAGAGCCCCTCAATTATAAGAATGCTCCAAAGCGGACAACTCGACATTAGAAGCTTACAGTTTACTTCCTTCCAAATAACCAGTCAACTCTACTTGCATGTATATTTATCCTATGGGGAAGACAGGCAAGAAGACCAAGGCCAAACCTCAATGAGGGAGAGAGAGATGCTGCTCAGGCACCCGGAACCTTTCTACCATACACTTTAGACATTTATGTCCATGCTTATCTTGGGGAAAGTAAACTACTCAGGTGAGTGGCAACTGCTGAGGCAGTGTCACCCTTCCCAGGCTACAAGACCACAGCCACCATCTTCCCCTGACAGCCCCGCCACACAACGTGTCAGTCCCACCCCTCTCTGTGTCAGCCTCATTCCACACTGCCAGCACTTAACAACACCAGAGGGCACCACCACACATCAGAAAGAAGAGGTAAAAATCAATCAGATCTGTTTTTCCATGTCAAATTTTTGCAGCACAGAAATCTGGCAGTCACTTCAGTTCAATTTACTGAACAAGAGAGACATTCGGTCCAGAAACAGTCAAAACGAGAGCATGGGTCCACAGAACACGGTAGCACAGAAGTCTTGGGTGAGACTGGTCCAGGACCAACAGAAACAGAAGAGCGTACCATGCCTGAAGCACAAATAGACCTTGTCATTACAGCAAGCTGGGGTTGCTTTGGGCTGCTGTTTGTTTTATTTTGCTATTTTTGATTTTTTGTTTTGTTTTGGCTTTTTAAACTAAGTGGGGGAAAGTACAGCACGGGAAGAACTTCCCTTAAAAGCATTCTGAGTCTACACTTTAAATACAGCCTCGAAAGTAACTTGCAGGATGGAAAATACCATTTTGTCTACTTTAAATTGTTCAAATACAGAAAAAGTAAGTCACATGGCCCTATATATAATGACTATCTAGCTGTTTACTGTCTAGATTAAATACCTGCTAACATAAACATTATCGATCTATTTCTCTTAGTAAGGCGGATTACCTCCCTGAACCACTTCAAAGGGGTCATCAAGACAACCCTTTCTAAAAGACAGGAAGAGCACTGCCTAGCAGTTTTCAGATACAATTATCAGAGCTGAAGAAAGCAATGATCCCCATATTACCCACTAATTAGTCTACACTCACACACCCCACTCTAGCTTGCTTCTCAACCATTTTGCTCACATCTTCTCTTGACTGTGTTGTTGTAAGTGTGAAACCCACACCTCCTCACACACATGCCCATAGGTGGCATTACCTGGGAAGGTTTTAAAACCTTTGGAGACTTGCCAGGAAGTATGTCATTAGAGGTAAGTTTTGTAGGCAGGCCTACCTTTCTTTCCATGTTCTGCTTGCTGACTGTAAACAGTACAAAGAGCCAGTTGGCTCCCTGCCCCCATCATTACCTGTCACCACAGACCTTAGGCCTTCTTACACTGCAGCCAAAATAAATATCTCCTTGTCGGTCAGTGCTCAGATCCTCAAGAAGAGTAACTAAGACAGCAGAGCAACTTCTTGATACATCGTCTCAAGGAGAGTAGACAGCTTCTTGATACTGTCTCATGTTTTGAATGTATTTGACTGCTCCCTTGTATTACCTGTGTTGATAAATTTGTTCCTCTTAGTCAGAAGTTTACCTGGCTTGATTCATCATTAGGAACACTCTATGAATCAAGGCATATCCATAGTGTTGCCACATAATGGAGGCCATTGGACTGTGTGCCACATAATGCAGGCCACTAGACTGACTGTGCACACGCATGCACACACACACACACAACATAGGTTTTTTACACACACAACATAGGTTTTTTATACACACAACATAGGTTTTTTACACACACAACATAGGTTTTTTACACACACAACATAGGTTTTTTTAAGTGGTAATATTCTTACCTGACTAACCCACAGGACTGTCTATAATAAATAAATAAAGCCATGTCACAACAGCTCCACGTGACAAATAAAAGCTGTAACAGAACTGCCAAGATCTGTTTCTGTATGCTCAAATAGCATTTAGGGGCTAACAGTACCCCAGAGCCGCAGCCTGGCTTCTGTAAAATCTTACCTCTGTCTACCCACAGCTTTGGGCTGGCACACTGGTGTTGTTCTATAACATTATACTAAAAAATATATCACAAGAGTTCTTTGTAGGTTAGAGCGGAGTTCCAACTCTCGTTCACACTAGAATGCGGAGTGATCCCTAGTCTTAGTTTTCAATAGCAGCTCTGTCATTTTCCAGTATACTCCCCTCCCGCTGAGTCTCTCTGAATGTAGCCCGCCAGCTTTAAACTCTAGAAAAGTTTGCTTCACCCAATTCCCTTGGCTGGAAAACCAAAGTACATATTCTGGAAATAACTCTGGTTCTTCTCCACTTACAACAAATTAACTGGGTGAAAATTTTTGTTTTACTAGCCCCACCAATTTAGTGGCCAAAAACCCTAGAAAAACTCTGACCAAGAAACAGCATCAAAGAGTGTGAGAGTTCCACACACCATCCAGTCACAAGTAACAAATGGGTGGGCTTGTACTCTTTAAACCACATGCCAACTCACATGCTACCTCCAGCAGCTCTGAGAACAGGGACCTCATCCCCTCGCTGAAGTGGGAGCTGAGGGTGTGTGCACCCTTACCTTCCTGAGCCTTCTGTGGAGCTGTGCTGAGGTCGGGTAGAACTAGGCCCCGGCATCTAGTCTCAATCCCAGACAGGTATGTAAGAAAAAAACCTGGATGTTCTGGCTCTGTGCTGTTCTTGGCCTCTCTTCCTCACATACAGCTACCTATCAAATGATGGTCATCTGTCATCATTCCATACATGATAGCTACTGAAATCCATCACCATACATATTATATCCCAACCCCTACCCACCCAAACCAACTGCTGAGAACCAGCATCAAAGAGACCACTGCTTCCCATAATCCTCTCCTCTCCTCCTCCCAATTACACCAGAAGGAAGGCCCAGGAGGAGAAAATTTGTATTAAGTCAGGGAACCTCTCAGCCCTCTGCTAGCCCCAGTGAGACAACAGTACAGCTTTGTGTACCACATGCTTGGGGGGTTTCTCCACAGCAATTTAGAATGAGGAAATTATGTTTATTGCCAGACTTTTGTTAAAGGGCTCCCATTTAGATGACTGTGTCCTTAATAATCTCCCCCTGTGCCACTTCAGCTGTTTTACCTCGACAAGAGCTGACAACTCAGCAGATGGCATCAAAAGTACTTCTGTACTAAGTTGAATGGCAGAACCAGGGCCTGGGCCAGACAGAGGCTCTATTCACAAGTGCCTCCTTTGAAAGCTCCTCCGCTGCTCCAAATCCTAAGTATTCAAGTCAATGCAAGGGGAAATCTTCACTGCCCAGAAGGGGAAGGGGGAGGGG
>NW_022196896.1:67844807-67881719 GCF_008632895.1 Mastomys coucha | reverse complement strand
GGGAGGGGAGGGGAGGGGAGAACATCAAATGTGCTACCTGCGCCAGTCATGGATGACTTGCCAAGTTGAAGCCAGCGTAGATTCCTCATCACATCGACATGTGATGCCTACCATATTGTATATTCTGGATCAGGATTTCTTCTAGACCCTTAAGATGAGGCACCTCTAACTGGGAAACACACAATCCCTGGTGTTAAAGCCATAGCCCGGGTCACAGCATCACTGGCTACCATGTTCAGTTAAAAGTTCACTTCCCATTACAAACTTTCTAGTCCTGAAAATGACTGCTTGGCAGGGCTCCTGGTCCTATATTCCAGCCAAGAAACTAACTAAAAGCGTCTAAGTTGGCCATTTCTACAGACCTGCTGGGCCAGCACGGTCCAGGGAGTTCACCAAGGTGAGCTCTTGCTGCTTCCAACTATCACTGCCCTGTCCTGCTTCCAGATCTGTGCTGTGTGCACTCAGTGCAGGTGACAGATGTGGTACCTACAATGCCAGACACAGAGACTCAACTACTCATGCAATATCTCACAAATGTCTCTGTAAAAGCTAAGCCATCCTTGTCTATACAGTCATAAAAGAAAAAAAACAAAGCCTCAACTCTTCACTAACATAATCAGGAAAATGAAGTGCTTTGTTTACATCAAAACCAAAGAAAGGCAATTCTGCTCTGGTAGAATATTTATTGTTTACAGTGTACTTACTGCTGTAGTAGAATATTTACTGTTTATAGTATATTTGTAAAGCACAAAAGCTGCTTAGAAACCTTATTGCCTGAACAATTGCTTCCAGAAGACTTAGCAATCCAAAGATAAAAACAACTGGTTCTTTGAGTTCTTCCTAAGAGGGAGATGAATATGACTCCAGCCAGCATGAGGGGCAGAGGAAGAAGGAGTGAAACTTGGCCGTACTGTAAGTTTTGAGGTCAGCACAGGTCTAAAACAAAAGATTCCTTTGATTAATCCAGTGGGACTCAGCTTTAAGCGAATTTTCTTTTAAACGGTACTTTTCTAATCCTACTTAACCTCCACCTAACTACGTTGCTTTATCCAGTTACTATGTTGCTGCTTGTTATGTCTGGGAGTCAGCTCAAGGTTCTGCATAGCATAAGAAGATGGAGACATTTTTGAAAATTCAGTGAAACAGAGCCAATCCTTAAAAGGAAAGTGGGCGGAGTTAGTGAGAACTGTTACATGGCCTGTTACCAACAGCTCCCTCCCTCTCTGTCCTCCTAGGAAATCTACAAACTTGAAGGAAATAGTAAAGAGGTGGTGTTATGTAAGAATCTTCAAAAATGGAAAAAAAATATCTAAGAGCTCTTTCTAGGAGAAAACCAAGGAGACCAAAGGTAGCGAATTCTGTTCGCACAGAATGACCTTTAATATGGTTTAACAATCATTTTCAACGATTCTCTGTAAGACACTCCAGTAAGAAGCCTAAATAAAATAGCACCCCTTCTTTATAGCAGGTGGCCCCCAAAAGAGACTAATTTAACTGCAGATTGTTTAACTTGACAGCAAGCTGATGAGGTGCGTGGTTACTTCTGATGTCCCTATACCTGACACTGGCTGAGATTCTCAAGCCTTCTCTTCCCTTTCTCCAGACAGCTGCTGCCTCATATGAGGAGAAGCATCTAAGGGCAAGCTATCGGATCCTCAGGACGAAGGAAACGAAGGAAACCAAGGAAACGGCAGCTAGTCAGCCTGGGGAACTTTATATAGACAATGAAGAGAAGCAAAGTGACATGGTGGCCTCAAGGCTCTCCGCACGATCCCTTTTCCAAAAAGAGTGTAAGATGGCATTATCGATAGAACCACAAAACACAAAACTTCTGATTTACTGTGTACCAAGACAATGAGTTCTATGATGAAATCCACTGTTACACAGCAGATTGTTTTTATAAAGTTTTATTTTCCCATTAAAATACTCAATGACCAGTTACTAGTACTGTAATTTAAATTCTAGAACGAATTTACACATTGATTTTTATTATTTGCAAATAACAGATCATTATGCTATAGATATGATCTACTCCCTATAGTTTTTATTATTTGCTAGGATGGTGTTCTCAATTTTTACAGAGTAGACATAGAAACATAGTTTATATGTAATGTTTCTGAAACTTGTAACAAGTATTCTAGAATTAACAAGTGAGGATGATCTAAAAATAGGTTAATAGGTCATTATTCCAAAAGCACTCATAAAATAATACCCACAGCAGTGAGTTTCTAACATCACTTAACTGCATGAACTACTGAAGGCTCCTCAGGCCTAAGCTTTCCTCTCATTGTACCCTCTACCTCAAAGCTACACACAAATCCTTGTGAAGTGCTCTCAACAACTGAGGCCTTAGAAGCTAAGCAAGCCCTGTGTCTGTGTTCTCCATGAAATGAAATACAAAACTCACCCCCTATAGAGGTAGGCCTACAACTTCAGTACCACCTGGATAAAGCCAGTGCAGTAAACAAGGCAGCCCTGGGACAAAGAGGACAAGGACCGCAAAGCACAAAGGACACAGGCATGAGGTCTATCCAGTCACTAGCACCATAACTGCCAATGACCTTAAACCACTGAAGGACAGGTACTGATTTCCCCAGCTACAAACAAGAACAGGCTGGACTAGAAGCCATCTCCTCAGCTTCCAGATGTGCTGTCAGCTATAGCTTGCATTTAGGCCCATAATGAAATCTCGCAGGAGGGTCTGAGAAGCAACACTTAGGGTCTATGATTTTTTTTTAAGATCAGAGTCTTCATGACCTCCCGAGACAAACATGGGTCAAACACAAAAAAGGGGGCCATTCATTATTCTCATGACATACAGGCAGAAAGATAGCATGCCTTTCTACTGAACAGCTGCTCACTTCATTGAGCATCATCAGCAACAATAAGAAACTTGACTCTTTATCCCTTATCCAAAAAAACCAAAAAACAAAAAAATCCACAGAACAAAACAAGACGACAAAGCAGCACCTCCCCAAGACCAGCACCGCTGAAGGCACCGCTATACTCCACGTGCGCAGAAATGTCTGGCACACGGCCAGTATCGGCAGTGCAGACCCAGTGTTCCCCAGATCCATGAATAACTAGCCCTGAGCCTGGGAAGGCACACTAGGACAGCCACTTTACAGCACAGCAAATGGAGAGGAACTGTAGCAGTGGCTGGGTTTACTTCCTGCCCCTATGCAGTCAACTAAGAAAACCGTGCTAATTGTTAGTTATGATGCATGTACATGTGACTCAAAGCCCCAAAATGCTCACAATGCCAATATTTTCACTCCCAACAAAAATGGTGGGTTCTATTTTAATACTCTTTTCTTGCTGTCCAGAATCAAGAGCAGGCACAGTCAAATCTTCAGTGACAGCTAATAATGAAAAGGCAAATGGCCAATGAGAAAACAAAGATGGATGTACGAATGCACAAGACTCCGTCAAGTCCTTTCAGCTAGTTCTCCTTCCTCAAAGATTACCCCCCACAATATAAACCAACAGCTTATTAATACAAACAACTTTGAAAGTGCTTTAATACAAGTGGGAGATGTAGAAGAAAGTGTCTGGGCATAAGCTGAGAGGCAGCTTTCCTGACCACCAGGGTGGGGAACAAGGAAAGGATGAAATGAAGCTGACTTCCATTATCCCTTTTATCAAACTCAGAACTCAGCTATGGTTAAGGCTTCCTACTACACAAATGCATGGCCAGCATTCCTGTAAAAGACACTTCTTAATGCAAACACAAATGCCCATTTTTGTCCTGTGCAACAAGTACCCTAATCAGAGAAGCCAAACTCAGCTATGAGGATGAAGAATGCACTAGGGGCCAGAAGCCTTTGGTCTGGGAGACATGATGCCCGCCCTTCAGTGCCCTCCAATAGTGTCCTAGGCCCGCCCAACACTAGCTGTGCAGACTTTCCCTCCTGCAGAGTCCTAAAGATGGAAAGCTGGAGGGTGGAAGATAAACAGAGTGAAGAAGACAGGCCAGGCAGAAGCACGATGTACTTACTCCCCCAGTCCTGGCCATGTGACTGCAGCCTGCGTGACAGACAGAAAGCCTTTACTAGGAAACCTACAAGAAATCTTTTAAGAATTTTAGGCCAGAATTCAAGAATTTTTCACTCTACTTGAAAAATACATATATCAAAACAAATTCCATTTTTAGAAAGCATTTGACAAAATCTTGTCACTTTGATATTCAAGATTCACAAATCTAGAACAGGCAAATTCCTCATTAACTTTTCTTAACTAATACAAGGGGGAAAAAACTAGCTGTCTGTACCCTCAACTGCCTCAATAGGTTACTCTAACAGTAAATACCCATCTTTATTTTCTCCCTAGGGGAAGGCACAAATACATCTAACCCTGCTGCTCACTCGTGTGACACAACACACAACTCGGTAGTTAGTCTTTGTCAATGTGACTGTATTATACGGCCTTCTTCCGGGTTTCTTTCCAAACCTCTTGAAAATGAATAAAGCAAAAGAGGCTCTCCCTCTCTTCCCACCACTGAGCTGCTGAATGGCAGACACGTTGCAGTTTCTAGTGCCAGCCAAATGCCAGCCTCATTCTCCCACAACACTTTCCTTGGGCTTTAATTCACTCTGCTTAGTGAAAACGTAAATCAACAACTCTAGCTCTCACAGAAAAACAGGCGTATAACCCAGAACCTGAAAGTGACTTCTTACAAGCTATTGCACCAGCAACTAGCTCCTGATCTGACCAACAACACGAAGACTTACTGTTCACAAATATATTGCACAGACTCTCGGTCACAGAAAGAAAACAAAGACATGCAGACAAATAGCTAACAAGGAAAACCAGCAATGTAGTTGAGGGCTAGATACTCATCCTAGAGCTTGGCTCCTCTCTTGCTAGGTACGAGCAAAAGTAAGGGCTGGGCATCAGTGATCCCTGAAAGTCCACCAGAAAAAAACGCCAGCAGGAGTCAAGATGCTTTGCTGAGGAGCAAAACCATACAGATGATTTAATTCTTTAAGCCTCAAGAATGAGGGAACTTTATAAAAAACACAACTGATTAAATCCAAAGCAAGCAGAAGAACACCTGCGAGTGCTGCAATGTCTATAGTGACTACTGTTTAAATAGATTATCTGTTAGACTTGGGGATATTTTTACTGGGTTAAACAAGACTCAGAGGGTATTTGTGGACAAAATGGCTGGAAAGATAACTAAAAAACTCAAAATGGCTCCCACACTTGCTGAAATCCCTACAACTGTGTTTCCCAGGTCAGAGCCCAATGAGGCCATTCAATAACTTCATTTCTTAGACTTCGCAACTTCTCAATAAAAAAAAGATGCACACCGCATACCCTGCTAAGTTCTCAGGGAATGCATTCCCACAGCCTCCTCCAGGCAGCACAATGAAAATGTTCGTGTGCAAAATACCAAAACACCTTCAAACACTTTTATTTCAAAGACCTCAAATCACAACTCTGCCACCACCATAGCTCTGTAAGAAGTCAGACAAGCTTCATAAACAGCCCTAAGCCTAAGTCTTATTACCTAAGAACAAGAAAATAATCTGAAGAATGAACTGAGACAGTGTAAGCAGAAGCAGGCTCTACAACTTGTAGCATGCACAGAACACACAGTAAAGGCCATTGTTGCCACAGTCATTTATGGCGCAGACAGAGCCAGTATTGTCCAATGCTCTGTTCCGCCCTTGGTGCCATGACTCTATCTGCACAAGGCTGCCAAGGCTCCCTATAGGCAGAACCTGGCACCAGGAAAAGCAGGACAGAGGCGCTTCAGCTGGCACGGTTTTATAAGCAGACACAGGGCCCAGAAATAATAACACAGAATGTGAATGTACTTGAAATTTTCAGTACAGTTCAGTAGAATGTCCTTGAATTCCAAGCCAGCACCTTTCAGGACGTACAGTCAGACAGGAAACTCAACTTTATAAAGTCTCCCATGTTCTCTTCAGCTCAATGGAAATATGACATCTCAAACAGATTACTGGCACATGAGAGCGCTGGCACACTAGAGTGCACACCTCCATGAGCCTTCCGGATCATCCTGTTTCTATCCCTACTTCTTTACTGTGGCACTAGCACCAAGGAGCGTCTGTCACAGGCATAAGCTTGTCAACTGAGATCTTGAGAAAATGGGTGGAGTGTTAAATGAATCAGAACATGAGAAAATGCAGGTTAGCAGGGGCGTGGCATCCTCACCTCAGCCAAGAAGGAACCAATGAGGTAATCACGCCTGAGTCACTGAATGAAGTGCTGGGCACCTGGAACACAGCCTGAGAAACGCGCACCTGTGGCCCAGCATGATCCTGGGCTCCCCTCACTGACTCACAGGCTAGACTTCCAACACTTCCCTTCTGCATGCCAGCAGACTTCAACTTCAATATCAATTAGCATCAATCCACTTTAAAACTCTGAAAGGAAGGGATGGCTCCAAGGAAAAGCCAAATAGGAGAATCAAAGAACTGTACAGAAGCACCCTGAACACTGAAGAGCACTGCTGACTACCAGCTAGCAATGCTCACATGCTCAGAAGCAAGGTCACCTGTGCTACGGAAGGGGAAACTACTCACAGCTAAAATACAAAACACTGCCCAGGAAGGCGGAGAACCACAGCACACCTCATCCTGGATGGGGAGTACTGTGCTGGCTCCTACAGGTCTACACTGAGTCAAACTACAATGGAAAGCAGAACAACTTAAGAATGAGTACGTGTGACACCCGACCAGTGTACAATGTCTGCTAAATGTATCCACCGAAGGCATTCAAGGTGCAAAGATCTCTGTGTATGAAATGACATTTAAAGGCATTCTCCGAGTCAGTTACAAATCTCTTCCTCACTCATCACCTAGCTGTCTACACCCTATTGTCTACCTCAACACTCAGTTCTCCAAGCCTGCACACCTACACAGGAACTGGAGATTCATGTAAACCCAGGGAGCCCAAGTGAAATATCACACACAGTTATAGCTTCTTGGAGCCAGACTTGGGCTACTTTGTGGGTTTTTTCTTCCACCCTTCTCCATCCTTTCCACCCTTTCAACCCATTAACACCAGATAAGAGGGGGAGGGGAGGAGTAAGAGAGGAAAAGGATGACTGCTTCCTGCTGACTAGGGACATCAAGTTCCTTGGGTGTTGTTTGATCTTTGCAGTCAGGATAGCTAATTTCTTCTTGTTTCTTCTTTGTGCACAGCTACTTAACAAACTATGGCTAACAACAACCACCCACCCCACCTTTTGGGGCCCTAGTATTTATAAACCCTCTAAAAAGTCCCTAGAATTCCAAATGTCACACAATCGCAGAAACTATATGCTGGCTGGCAAAATCACACCCCTGCTAGAGCATGTGGCAAAGCATAGTCAGCTGCTGTGGACAATCTGAAGCATCCTCATATCCAACACCAGGGATTAAAACAAAAACACTTTATTTCTGTGTTTTTTAAAGAAATTAAAATTCTCATTATAGCCTGTAAATTCTGTTCCTCGTAGATAGCATTTAAGTTCCTAACAACCCTCTTATGCCTAAAATGAAACTACCATCTGCTTCAATACCTACTATGGAATTATCTGCTCTATACCTGCTTACCTCTCTATACTGTCTGCTTCATAAAAGCGAACAGAAGCCATTTCTTTCTGTAAATGGAAAGAGCAATGCACTAGCACTCAGTAGGTACCCAACAAACATATGCTGAGGAAAAAGCACAGGAAGGGTTACAAAAGACACTTCATGAGGTCTAAGGCTGTGCTACTTGTAATAATTACATGCTGTAGCTGGGAAGCAGGGAAGGGGCAGACTTGGAATTCTACCTCTCTACCCCATAAGCACAACACGAAAGCACTGGGAAGGCCCTGCTCTACATACAACCCACTCAGGGCTCACCAGTGACTTTGGCTATTTCTTAGTTGACTTCATGTTTCTTCTCCTGATAAGAATGTGTGTGTGTGTGTGTGTGTGTGTGTGTGTGTGTGCGCGCGCGAGTACTGTGTGCAAGCATTCTTCAAGGAATGCTAACTCATAACTCAAGCACCATTGTGAAAGCTGTCCTACTTTCCAGGACACTCTGGAGCTGCGAGTGGCACAAGAAAGAATGCCATGTGGGGAGCAGGGAAGTCTTGAATGTGTGCTGACACGAGCTTGGTCATGCCCCATGGAAGGAGCGGCGGAAGCTTACCCAGGTGAGTGAAGCTTGGAGGAATGGCCAAGGTCAAGCCTTTCCTGGCTCTGAGTGCAAATGCAGACAGTGTGTGCAGAAAATGTCCTCTGCAGCTTTCTTCCCCTGGATGTTTACAACCTGAAAACTGCTCCCCTGCTGACACTGCTCCTGCAGAGATTAGCTAAACCCACCTCCTTGTGTATCTATATGTTAGCATCCTCATCTCCTTTTCCAGCAGTATGCAACAACCCTGCTTCCCTGTTTAAATGTATTTAATAAACACAATGAGCTTCCAAAATGCTGCAGCTTTTCCAGAGCCCAGAGCCCCTGTTCCCACCTTCTCTGTGTACCTGTGTCTGCTTTCTTCGCTCCCACATCACCCTGGCCAGGGTTTGGGGACTCAAGCCATGCAAGGACATGGCCCTCCTCCTGTCTTGCTATTCTTATCAGTACTAGAATCAAGCTGTCTGGCCTGGAGACAGCCAAACTACCAAAGTGAAAAGCAAGTGAAATGATAGGCTGAGGAGTTGGCTCAGGAAAGGGGAGAAGCTGAGTTCAGATGCCCAGCATCCACCTAAACACTCCTGGTGTGGCCAGCCAGGCCAGTCTGATCAGCAAGCTCCAGGATCAATCAAAAACCTGTCTCAAAAATAAGATGGAAAACAAACACCAGATGCCTACTTCAGGCCACCACTTACACAGCCATAACGAATACATAACGAAAACACACACACACACACACACAAGCACATACACATATACACACAAACATATATAAGGAATGTACATACACATGCACATACACACCCACACAAGCATACATAACGAATGCATACATGCACACACACACACACAAACACACATCAAGCCAAGTTTTTACAAAGAAGTGAAATGAGAAGAAGGGACAGCAGGTGACTGGAGCAGCAGCCACCGCTGGATGTGTATGAATTCGGACAACCCTGTCCTCTGTTGCACCATCCTGCCAGCCTGGATATGTTCCTCAATCTTTAATTCTAGTCTCCTGCTATCGCAAGTTCAGGGTCAAGAGGGACGAATACAAATTATATGGACACTTGAAGCTTCAGTAAGTCCCTCACCTCACAGCGAACTGCCCGGCTTCCGAGAGGGAGAGTAGAGTGGTTTGTTTTGCTTTGCTTGCTCATCAGAAGCATGTCCTTCTGCGTCCACTATAGATGCTCATACCTAGCTGCCCTTCTAGGGTATGTAATATGCTCTCAGCAGCCTGACCTACTCAACTTTAGACTTCAAATGCCAAAAAAGCAGGGTATAGATTTATGTGCAAAGCCCACTGAGACTCTCTGGGATACTGCTAAATTACTATGATACTGTTTTACACCCACAGTCTCAGGGTGTGGCTGCTCCTTTGAACACATGGTAAATACATTACAATTATGCCCAGCATATCAATGTGCTGAAGACACTCTAAAGTGTGTCTGTTTCTCTGAGCCTAATGGCAAAGTTATTATGAATGGCTCCAAGTTTCTCAAGAGTCTCCAAAGGGTTTCTTCACTAAAATCATTTAAAGAGGGGGCGGAGCATAGTGAGAGCAGTTTATCCCAAGCCTAGTAGATTATTTTTCAAGGCTGTAAAGGGTAATCGAGCTGACTTCCTGTCCCAACACAGGCACAATTAGTACTGAGATAAGGAACAGCTGGTTGTGGTTGTTTGTTGATAACTCTGTGCCAGACGGCTGCTCTAACCCGTATGTAACTTAAGGGAGAAAACCAATCCTTGGGAAAAGAAGAAATAAACAGGCTGTCAGCTGCACCACGCAGACTCCCCTCCAACCGAGCTGTTTTAATTTGCAGTCACATGCAGCACAGACCTTTCTAATTACAAGCTCAGAATACCTGTTCGCTCCTTTAAGGAAGTCTTTAATTATCCTAGCCCTGCGATGCCTCTTCCTTCCAGGGAGACCAGAATCATCACATCACATCCTCGGACCCAAGGAGATACAGACCTTTCGGGACCTAATCTAAGTGCACAAAACAATTCAAAACCAAGCTTTCAGATTTGTTTGACAGTTTCAACCTATACCCTCAGAGTCAACTCTTCCGTGGGATGTCAACTTCAAAATCTGTCTGGGGAAAAGGGCAGGAACCCAAAAATGTTTTTTTGACCTATGTAGTTGTGAATAGTCCTTTCAAGTAAAACCTTGTATTTCAGAAAAACACTTTAGACTAAAAGCCTCAAGTTTCTATGAAGAATTTGTGCCTTTACAATAGGAAGTGGGCGGGCCTTTTATGTGGACAGTAAAGCCACCTGGACAAGTCCTGGAAGTTCTCCCAGGTACCATCCACCCTGCACATGCCGTTGTACATACAAAGACTCAGGCAAACACCCTTCTCCCCAACACAAAGGACAGCACAGTGCTCTGTGCTACCCAAAGGGCAAATCTATAAACCTAATATCTAAAACTCATTAGGTAGAAAAAAAGAATTGAAGAAAGTTTCGTTAAATTACAAATCAAATTCTCACACCCTTCAACCTTAGCCCAGAGGTTGAGAAGAGAGGTACGGCTAGATTCTCTAAATCCACTCTGCTTATATTGGCTACTGGGCTTTTAGAAGGTGGGAAAATGTTCTATAAATACACACTGTACAATGCTTTTTTTAGAAAGGAAACTGCCTAATTAATAATGACATTTTAAAGTGATGCAGGAGCTAGGCTGTGGCTATAATAAACAAACCCTATTTCAAATTCACCTGTTCCTTTCCACATTCTTATGTGCACTCCAGGAAAGTTTAAATGGCACATAGTTCCACTGTTAATTCTGGTGGCCATGGCTGCTCACAGTTTTAGAGTCAGCGAAGGTTACATACAATACCTTCAAGATTCTATATTATTGTGTTTTACCACAGGAAGATAAAGTGCACTGATAGTTCTTACGGTCAGCGCCAAACAGCCAGTTCAACTGCGCCCCTGGCACAGCAGCAGAGGGCATTATGGTAGTCTTCTCCTTGGTAAAAACAGTAATCGCATCTGAGGCGGGGCCGGCAGAAGAGAAACAAATGGGTGAAGGCATCTTCCCAACAAAATCGCCATGAAGCACTTACGTGGCCCTGACGCATGGGGGCGCACTACACATCTGCGGAAGGGGATTACTGTAGCTGTGACGGGAGCCTGGATACACACTTGATCCCAATGGCCAATCAATGCTCCTCCTTTCCGTGAGCTGCACCTGTGAGGGCCATGACAGACCTGTCACAGGACTCTCTTCCTGTCACTTCTAGCAATGTGAGGAAGACTGCTTGTCATATGTAAAGCATCAAATACTGAACAAAACCTTTGTCCACTGGGCTCTGCTGCCAGGTTTGCATTTCCGGTTTAGAGGCAGCAGCAGAGAAGCGGGAAGTCCTCGCTCGTTTTCTGTTCATGCCCAGGTTAGTACTCCAGTAAAGATGCTTTACTCTTCCGCATACACACCCACTGTAAGCAACATTGGGGGGGAAAAAACGCACAAAGGGACAGGGAGAGCAACCAAGGAGAGAGCAGGGGGAGCGAGAGAAGGGAGGGCGAGCAGTGAGGAAGAGTTTCAGAAAATGGAGAAGACAAGAAGCAACTCAATCTAAAAAGCTTGAAACAACCTCGCCCAAAGCCAATCACTGAAGTCGGACAGTACCCAAGTGTACAAAAAGGCTTTCAGTCCAGAGTCCCACTGCCTTGGACAGCTACTCTGTCATTCAATGTAAATGGCATCCTATCATCTACCACCGCATATTTATTCAATTACTGACAAGTAAAGCTGCCTCGGAATGACTGTGAGCTCTTCAGGACTGCTAGACCAATACTCCTCCTTTCTCCAGTGTCCAGCACAGCAGCAGTAACCTACTACATTCAGCTTGAAAGAGAGAGACACTTGATGCTTGTTTACTTAATCCTCACAACCCCGTTAGTTACTATGAATGGCTCTGTTTTTTCAAATACTGAGAGGGTACTGAAAATCAGATAAATAAATTTTACAGGGACCCATAGCTAAAAACTGAAAAAAAGGAGACAAAGCCCATCCCAAAACATAAGCCAACAATTTTGTTTCCAGCTTTGGTTTTTTCACTTAGAAAAATCAAAGTTTTGTTAAGATGAATAGAATCAAAAATTACATTAGAATTAAAACTAAGTCATTAGAGAGGGAAGGAGACAAAGTAAAATGCCCTTGATCCAATTTAGCACGAATCAGGACTCCACCATTAACAGAGTCTGGGATAACCTTAATGGAGAAAAAAAAAATCCATTACAAAATCCAGAATCATCAGTGTTCCCGGGTCCTGAAGTTCCACAAAGTTTTCCCTGCACTCTCGCCTTGGGTGAAGTAACAATCCCCAAAGCAGGCCTCATCACCTGCAGCAACAGGAGCAACACCGTCAGGAAAGCTTTAGGGGTGAGGTGTGTGGTTCAAGAGGCCGCAGACTTGCCAAGGCTGGCTGCAATCTTCCCTGAGGTGAGCAGCTACAGTGGAATGCTCCACTTCACAGAACCGAGCAAGGCCTTCCACGAGGGCTCACTTCCTTCCCTTACTCTAAAAATACGGCTCTTCTCAACACAGATAAGCAAAGGCCAGCTTCTGCTGACAGTGCAGACTGAGGACGCGTCAGATAGTTACTCTCCAATTTGAATCTCACCACTGCCATTGTACCCAGCACACCAGAAAACAACTACTGCAGACACCAGGTCAATGTGTGCTTTCAAATTGTGACTGTACTAGAAACAGTAAATCCCTTATGGAGTAGTCCAGATTTACAGAGTAAATGAGAAAACATCAAGATGATAATAAATCACTTTGAAACCCCAAGCAGCAGATGTCCCACAGAAGCCCAGACAGAACTTTCTACCCTCCCAGGAGATGCAATGCCTTCATTTCTAGGCCTGTAACGTGGTCAGGATAACCCCTCCCTCACATTTACTTCTTTTGATGTGAAAAACAGAGACCATCCCAGCCATGGGGAAGGAGAACAGCTTACCCACATGGTGACAGGCAGGACCCATTGCCATGCCAGGAGTCTGTCTCCCAACATCTACAGCTGCATCTCAAAGTTAAGAGAACAAAGACTGAACTGTCCCCAACTTAAGTAAACTGAGTTAATTTCTAGGGCTCAAAGTTCTATCACAAACTCTATGTAACCACTATAAAGAAAGTAAGTTTTCATCTTATTTAAGCAATTAGCCCTGTTCTATACAGCACCGTGTCCACTAGGAAAATAGCCGGCAGCCTCCAAGGAACGTACCCTAAAACACTAAGAGCCCTGCTCTGGCAAGGTGGATAGACAGGTAACAACCCTTGCTCCCATACAGACCACCGGGTTTGTTCCTTAGAACTCACATGGTGGAAGAAAAGAACTCCGCAGAGTTGCTCACTGGGCTCCACTCCTTGTGTGGTGGTACAAACACACAGGAAATAAGTAAATGGGGAGGGAGGAAAGGGAGGGGGAATAAACCAAGCCACCCGCCCAACACACAGCATGTGAACTGTTAGAGAGATAATGTCCGATGGTGCCATACCTCATGCCCACAGCCTATCCTTGGAGCCAAAGCAAAGCTCCAGGACAGCCTGGGCTACATGCCAAGACCCCACAAGAGGGGATTTGGGAGGTGATTATCAGGAAAAGGACAAGGTGTTCTCCTTCATATTTATTCCATACATTATACTAAACTGCAGAAATGTCAGGTCAGGGAAAGTCTCAGGACTCCTGCATCAAGAAGAATACAGGCAGCCTCCGCATGGCATACACTCTTATGACCACTGTCCTTAGGGGACACCCACACTATGGCTTGTTATCAACAAAGTAACATGTTTGGGAAGCTCCATCTTCACTTAGAGTGTGATTTTACAAATGCCACTGCTCTCTGCTGACTGAGAAATCCAGAGCGAGGGACCTCAGGGGCTCAGAGGTGGAGTATCGGCAGCTCCACCCATGTGCCATGCCTTGGACTACCTTAAGTCACATATTCTACCTCAGGAACCATGGTTAACAGCACACAAGCATGTGGCCTCTGGAGGGACCAAGGAGCAATGAAATGGCAAATCCCATTGGCCACTCCATCTTGTGGGTGGAGGCATGAGTGCCATCTCAGGTAACACACATTATCACTTTATGAGGTCCTTGTGTGCCACTCTGATTCAGTCTCTCTCAAGGTCATTACCACTTTGGGACCTTAGTAGATGTGTGTGTGTGTGTGTGTGTGTGTGTGTGTGTGTGTGTGTGTGCATGCGCGCGCCCGTGTGCATGTGTGTGTGAGCGCATGTGTGAGGAACAAGCGCAAAAGGGGCAAGAAAAGGCAATCATCATACGTGCACAGAATCAGACTCACAGTTAGAGCACTGCCGAGCACAGAAATGTTGAGAATGTAAGACAGAGTCCAACTGCTGCTGCTAGTAGTAGTAGTAGTAGTAGTAGTAGTAGTAGTTAGTAGTAGTAGTAGTGGTAGTAGTAGTATTTTATTTATCATTTTTTTGTCAATGAGCCAAAAGTCCTTCTGTATAATATTATCTTATTTTTCTCTCTATGCAATTCTCAATGCACTAAGTTATCTTCCATTGTTTCGTTCCGTTCACACTAATTTTAACTGCCCCAAACTATAAAGGGGCATGTGCTTTTAAAATCTGTGTTGGCTTCTTGTGGTATAGACTAGAAGCATTCTGTACTGGCTGGTTTTGTGTGTCAACTTGACACAGGCTGGAGTTATCACAGAGAAGGGAGCTTCAGTTGGGGAAGTGCCTCCATGAGATCCAGCTGTGGGGCATTTTCTCAATTAGTGATCAAGGTGGGTAGGGCCCCTTGTGGGTGGTGCCATCCCTGGGCTGGTAGTCTTGGGTTCTATAAGAGAGCAGGCTGAGCAAGCCAGGGGAAGCAAGTCAGCAAGGAACATCTCTCCATGGCCTCTGCATCAGCTCCTGCTTCCTGACCTGCTTGAGTTCCAGTCCTGACTTCCTCTGGTGATCAACAGCAATGTGGAAGTAAGCTGAATGAACCCTTTCCTCCCCAACTTGCTTCTTGGTCGTGATGTTTGTGCAGGAATAGGAACCCTGACTAAGACACATTCCTTTGTCAAAATATAAAGGCTGTTTTACCCCATTACACAGACCAATGCTAAAGCTGAAGTCAGTTTCCCAACGGAAACTGTTCTAGCACTTGCAGGTTTCCAATGGATTAGTGGCTCGATGTTTATGTGAATCCTCAGTCTCAAGTGTCCCTCCTTTCTCAATGAAATGTACTTTAGAGACTTCAGTGGCTTCCTCTTCTACTTGGAGGGGACCCAGATTCACCTGTTGCTGACAGCCACAGGCCTGAGGAGCTGCACACAGTAAGACTGCATGCTAGCTAGTCCCTCTGTACCTCAGGCACTGCCAAACCCTGCCACGCAGCAGGGTGAGCAGATAGTAATTCATGGCATCCTTCTATTCCTACTCATTCCTGGAAAACTTAGTCTATGTAAAAAGAAATAAAGGAGACAAGAATCTACATGAGGGCTTGAGGAGAGAGAGCAGAGGGGACAGGCATTTGTTTAGGCCCTGAATGCTAACAAGCAGGCAGAAGTGACAGTTTTACTTTCCAAACTTTCTTTCATCTGAGTCACCTGTTCCAAACACAGACCCTGGTCTTGAGTGATTCAAAGGAGGGTGGCTGGGAAAGAGTATAGGATCTCTCATGTGTGCATTCATCAACATGCTCAATGAGACACCGGGCAGGCCTGCCAGATTACTTCAGAGCTGTCTCTTATCCAAATGTAACTACTTAGTATTTCCCAATCTTACTGTGATCATCAAATGAGACAACAATTAGTAACAGCAAAGGCGGAGGGGACAGAAAGAAAAACACCTCGCCTTAGCAAGACCTCACTAGTCACTTGAAGCAAAGATGTATACTGCTGCATTCCTTGGAACCATGTGACCCACGTGATTTAATCTCAAAGTCAAGAAGCAAAATAAGGCACCATTGATTACTATATAGAAAGCAACAGCAACAGAGACTCCACCTCTGCAGCTATCTGGATGGCAGCTCTTCCAGATGACAAATAATCTCACAGATTAGAAGTTTATTAGCAGCTTGACCACCTGTGCCTCACGGACTCGTCAGAATGACTAACTTCCATGACCCGCACCGCAAATTGCCCAACCTCCTTCCTTTCCTGTGTGTGGACAGCTCAGGATAACACAGTGGAGAGAAAGGAAACAAGCCCCCAACAGGGAAAGGAAGACTTAAAAAAGGTGAGCAAGAAGAAAGGAGTGATGAAGCCGAATGCTGCCGGGCTCTTAATATTATACACACCTTTCCGACAAACGCGGATGTAGTGACCAACCCCACTCTGTGTCAGGAGCACTAATTCTGCATCTCAAAGGATCATCACTGACAGAGCACTGTGAAATCAGAATAGGCATTACAGAGCGAGCACAGTGCTAGGGGTTGGTCATATCAGTAGGAGAATCAGGAAGAGATGGGCTAACAGAACTTCTTAGGGTGGCTGGGAATCAACAATAGAATGAGTTACATCAGCCTAGGCTGAATTCAGCTACATGACAAGCCAGGAGGTGTGGAGCTGAGCGCTCAACACTAAGCAAACACTGTGGAGTGCTATGGCAACAGATAAACCTGCATTTTTAAGCAGGGCACAGTGAGGGATCCCGCAGAGGCCGGCAGAAGTTTTAAGTGTGAGGTGGAAATGAGGTAAGAGCCAGGGCCTGACAGAAGGCTAGAGAGGATAGTGACAACAAGGGGATGCATGTTGGGTGGCTTACTCCATACCAGCGTCAACCAAAACGGGTCTCCCAGTCTGTCACAGCATGGAAACTGCACTGATAGAATCAAGCTCTTACATGAACATTTCTTTTTTTTTTTTTTTATTCTTAAATATGGTTTAATACTCTTCTCCATTTCTGTACATCACAACACCGAGATTCTGCTCTTAGGGTCTCTGCAGAGGCTAGGGAGTGCAGGCTACGGTTTCACCCCTCACTTATGTGTCTGTATGCGTAAGTGTAACACATATCGGTATATATTGATACACACATCAATATATAATGCAATATATATCACCAAGGAGAACACATTGATTAAAGAAATACAAAAATTTGGCATCATTTCCAAACTTAAATAGTAAAAATAAAAACTACAGAAGGAGCTGCATACCCTAATGTATCATGTGAAACAACAAGCATATTCAAAAATGTAAATTTACATCCAATTTCTCTGGTCTTGTCATATCACATTAGACCCATTTACAATGGCAAAGCCCTAAGGTACTGCTGGAAGAGTGTGTTCGCTTGCTCTTGGGCGTTCTGCAAACAAACAGTTACATGAACATTTCTAAGTATGAAGTCAGAGACAAAGGCCAGGCAGAAGAGGGCTCCAGTGAGGGATTCACAGACAAATGGAAGGACCCTGAGTGCAGCAGCAGCCCTGGCAGCAAGTGGTGGAGTGAGCACCATGCAAAGTCAGCTGAGCTGCCTAACAGCAAACAGACAGTAAACAATTAACTGTCCTGAAAGCGCCTGACTCGAATCTCTGTCTAACAGTTTGATGTGTCAGCCACACCTGGCCCGCCATGCTCGTCCTGTCTCTAGCACTTATGCTTCTGTGCACCTCCATGTTTATTTCCTCTTGTGGCTCCTATCCCTGCAGCAGCCAAAGTGGACTTTTGACTCCTGACCTCTGGGTCCACCAAGCTGAACGACTCTTACCTACAATTCTATTTTTCTAATATTCTCCTTTGTGAGAGTCTGAGCCCATTTTCTCAGAAGCCATTTTGTCTTCTCCTCAGGCTAGAGGTCCAGAAGAACCCAATCTGAGGATCATGCTGCTGCCCAGACACCGCATACAGGGCACAGCCCTAGTCTTTATGCTGCCTCAAGGCTCTCCTACAAACCATCAGAAGGCTTCAACGCAGCCCTATGTATCAGGAGTGGGGAACACGCCGAATTATGGAGTAGCACCTAGAAGCATGAGCTCTCCAAAGTGAGCCTGGGTAACTGGGAACAACCAAGCACTGCGTGAAAACTAGACATGACTGGACTGGTGTGTTGATGCGCAATTAAAGAATAAATGCATTAAAATTCTGGCTTGCATAGAAGGCTAAGGACAATCTTTACAGTAATAAGATTCTCATATTAAATGCATTCTACACAATTCACAATGTAGACAAACGTACCTCGGAGTTCTTTGAGGTGAGGTTTTTCTCTTCTAGAATTTTTTTTTTTTTTTACAAAAGTGAACTTTGTAGCACATAATTGTTAACTATACAATTTAGAAAAAACTGGGACAGCCCCCTATAACATTTTACCAAGTCATTTTTTATATATTTTCAAGATTTGACTTGGTACAGATTTTCAATTAAAGTATCTTCAAAACCTCCATTTCCCTGTTACAGACCCTCAGGTGTGACACCCTACATAGTGGGCATTACCTCCATTTCCCTGTTACAGACCTCAGGTGTGACACCCTACATAGTGGACATTACCTCCATTTCCCTGTTACAGACCCTCAGGTGTGACACCCTACATAGTGGGCATTACCTCCATTTCCTGTTACAGACCCTCAGGTGTGACACCCTACATAGTGGGCATTACCTCCATTTCCCTGTTACAGACCCTCAGGTGTGACACCCTACATAGTGGACATGGCCTCCATTTCCTGTTACAGACCCTCAGGTGTGACACCATACATAGTGGGCATTACCTCCATTTCCCTGTTACAGACCCTCAGGTGTGACACCCTACATAGTGGGCATTACCTCCATTTCCTGTTACAGACCTCAGGTGTGACACCCTACATAGTGGACATTACCTCCATTTCCTGTTACAGACCTCAGGTGTGACACCCTACATAGTGGACAATACCTTACTTTCCTTGAGAAACAGCTTTCTACTGCTTAGCATAATAATAAGTAATGGGAAGATGATAAAGTGGTTTTGAGACTTGATCAAATGTGTAAAGCACCCAGAAGCGGCAATGGCTGCTCCCCAGACAACAGGCTCTGCCACCAGGGCCAGCTCCTTACTCAGCATCTTGACACCAGCCAGCCAAGAATTCAACCCATTTTCTTCCTCTATGGCAGTGAGGGAGGTGAGCTGTGTGAGCCCTTTCATCTACGGTTAGAATTCTAGACTTTGCTATGGCTTAATGTCTCCTATAAAACTCCCAGTGAAATACAACCACCATTGTAATTGTGTTGGAACATGGAACATTTCACAGATGATCAGGTGATGAGGATTTTTGTCTCCTTATAATGGAAGATCACAGTGGTCACAGGAATAGACCCCTGGGGCAAGGCTGGCTCTGGACCTTTATCTAAATCTACTTTTGTTGCAACAAGACACTCATGCTGCATCATTTGTAAACTTACAAACTGTGTATTTAGGCCCCAAATTCACAAAGGCCTATTAGCACGACACTGACACCCATTTGACTCTGGAAAGCAGAGGCCTAAAAAGGTATATTACAATATGGGGGTCGGTATTCAGTTAGAGAGAAGGGTCACAGGACACCAAAGATCAGGAAGGAGCATTGGCTTGCTTTCTCCAGACTAACCCACTCTCAAGGGCAAACCAGGATCCCAAGAGAATTATTTTAGGTCCTTCCATGGTCAGCACCTTCAATGACTCAACATTACCCTCTCTCAACACTACTGTGGCTAGCTACCAAGCTTCCACCATTCCTGAAGGGAACCACATCTAAACCTCAGCAGCCTCATTTTCTGTCTCCTGGGCTCACTTGCCCTGCAGTCACACAACACGAAGGCCATAACCAGACACAGGTACATTTATTTGTCAGCTTCCACAACCATTTGGTCAAATCAACTTCTTTGTTTCAACTTTTTGTGTTTTGTTATAAGCTTCCCAGTATTCTGTTATGGCAAAGACAGACAGACAAACAGATAGATAGGCAGACAGAGAGCTGCTTTAAAAAAAAAAAAAAAATCAAGACAGCTGGCATTCACCTGTTTACCTAGACACATAATTAAAAACCACAGTAGGAACCAGAAGAAGTGGTTTTAAGCCATATCATCTCCAAATAAACCTTCTGCCCAACTATTCTAGAAATCCGACAATATCACAAAACTACCAGCTATGAGTTGCTTCTGCTTTTTTCCAATGTTTGTTTCATTTTAGCATCTTTGTATTGGTCAAAGATGAACATGTAAGGCATTGACCAGTTTCTATGTTATCATCAATGTTTCTTAATGTTGCCAAGTTCTTGAATATAAATCAATTTCCTTCACATACTATAAGATACAAAGTCAACTGGAGTACTGCCTCCCAACTTGGCTGTACATTCTTATCTTAAGAGATTTGCTTTGGCGAAGCATAGATTTTGTCCCAGATAAATCAAAAAGGATATAAAAATCAGATTAAGGATTTTTAAATTACAAGGTGATGTTCTGTATTTTGAACGGAACTTAGATTATGAGTATATTATTAAACTCATTAATAATCTGTCCATTAAGCAGGCATAATTCCAGCCTTTAATCCCAGCACTCAGAAAGAAGAAGCAGGTAGACCTCTGTGAGTGTTCTCTGTGAGTACAGCCTGGCCTACAGAGTAAGGCATCCCCCGTGTACCTCCCCCACCCTTTAAAAAACACTGCATTCTATTTAATGCTAAATAGTTCCGAGCAAAAAAATATTAGTTTCTGTAACTTATTTTGAAGTAACAACAACAACAACAAAACTAGACTAATAGGTTAACTAGGAAGGAAAGAAAACAAAATAACATCATAAAAGGTGAGAGTTTGGGTCTCTTCATACAATGAAATGTTGGGAAGAAAGCCACGGGAAGTGAAGCCTCCATAACCTCCAAGCACCGCTCCCAGACAAGCAGCTGCCAACCAGGTTTTTACCAGAAGTGCCAAGTGTCAAGCCACCCACTTCTCTTTCCTTCCATATACATCTATAGGTGTACTTGTCAAGAAAAAAAGTTTAGAGTCTTAAACAGTTACACGGGCCATATCTTTTGAGCAATATCTGACAAAAGCAATTTTGTTTCCAATGTATCACGGTACATCCAACAGTACTCCAGTTGGCTTTGTATCTTGTAGTATGTGAAGGAAATTGATTTATATTCAAGAACTTGGCAACATTAAGAAACACTGATGAAGAAACACATGCAAGGTCCTACATATTCCTTGGATTCCGACACTGCATACCCTGGGGAAAGTTTCTGTTATCTTGGGACCTTTTGGATACATCAGTATTGCAGGAGGACGTGTTCTGGAAAATGTTTGCTTCTTGAACAAATGAAGTATGTTTTCTGCAGCTAGAAAGTTACAGGGGTCAAATGAAACTTTTCTATCACACGTAAAACAATCCAGCCAAATCACTCGTAGAACCATCTTGTCTTTCATAAATACTGAAAGAGACACACTATCTAACCATTCCACT
Source organism: Mastomys coucha (assembly GCF_008632895.1). Classification (NCBI taxonomy): domain Eukaryota; kingdom Metazoa; phylum Chordata; class Mammalia; order Rodentia; family Muridae; genus Mastomys; species Mastomys coucha. Next base: position 67,860,194 of record NW_022196896.1, on the reverse strand, counting down.
GTGGCTTTTTTAAACTCCCAAGTAAAGATAGTTTGTTTTTAGTTAACCCTGAGACCTTACTGATAGTCTAGAAAGCCACACCTGGGCAGCTATAGGAATGCAGAAGAAAAGAGATGACCTCCTGTACCCCAGAAAGGCCTTCAATGAACTCTTCCTGCTCCCCAGAAAGGCCTAAGAGGACCTCCTCCTGCACTGCCATAGGGCCTACAGTGATTCCCATCATGTGATCTGTTGACACCAGCTGATATTTCAATACCACCAATGGACTTTTAATCAAGAATAAGAATCCAGGGGCTGGAGAGGGAGCCCAATGACTAAAAGCACTGTCTGCTCTTACAGAGGATCCGGGTGTGACTCCCTGCTCACTCCCTTCCCCTCCCCCCCTTTCCTTCTTCTCGCTCAACAATCTCTCTCAACACAACCACAGAGGATCAGTACCTTTGTGAGGACTCCTCAGACACTGCACAGACATACATGCAAACACAAATGCCAATACACATAAAATAAAATGAAAAATAAAGATATAAGAATAATAACAGAAAAAAGCCCCTAAGTTATCTGGCTACTGGCAATTCTTCATGGTACAGCATCCACATGTACCTGCCAAACAGCAACAAACCATACATAGGCTGGAACAATCACATATTTCTAGTCTACACTGGAACCCACTATGTGACCCAGGCTGATCCTAAACTCCTAATTCCCCTGCCTCAGCCTCCTGGGATTATAGGTCTGAACAAACCAGTACATTCAGTTTTTTAAGTCCACTCTGATGCAAGAGTCATCACAGTAATTCTTCCTAGATCAAGCATGAAGATCTGGGTTTAAAACCCAGCACCAATAGTTTTTGCTTTTAAAAAAAGGAAGTGAGGTGCAGTGGAACATGCCTACAATCCCACACTAGGGAGCAGACACTGGGCTTGTCAGCCAGTCTTCCCTACTTGGTAAGCTCTAGACTCCATAACAGATCCTGACATCCTTTGACCTCCACATGCAAGCATGCACACATACACATACACACAACAGTAGTAGCTGTAACAATGACAACAACTATGATAATGATATCAAAAGAAGATACAGAAAGGGGAGCTTGAGAGAAGGCTCAGCAGTTAAGACCACCAGCTATTCTTACAGAGGACCAGAGTTTGCCTCTTAGTACCCACATGGCAGCTCACAAGCACCTATAACTCCAGTTTCAAAGGATTTATTCTCTGACCTCCATGTGTACTGCATGCAGGTGGTGATCTTACCTGCAAGCAAAACACTTATACATGTAAGATTAAAGTAAACAAATACTTTAAGTGGGTAGGGCTGGAGAGATATCTCAGCACCCATTTTTTGTTTGTTTTAAGTGAGCCAAATACCTTAAAAACCTTGATTACCTCCTAGTGAAACTCCATACTAGAAGTCAAAAACAACTATCTCTTGAAAACACTTGAGAGATGAGTAGGCCCACACCTCCTTCTGTAGAGGAGGAAACAGAGGCCCAAAGACATGACAGGATCTGGAATCCACTCAAGATAATGAATCTGTCAGTATCCCGGTGAGAGGGTCCCTCCTGACCCCTTTCTCCCACTTTATTATGGTTCTGGCCACTTCTACCTTCCCAGGATGTTCCAGTATTAGAAACCTCATCTGCAACTGTATGGACACATCCTGAGCAGAAAACTTGGACCCTGTGTCCACCAACAAGCACTATGGGTTTTAAATGGGCTACTGTCCAACTGGAGCACACCAAAGGTATGTCTAACACATATAGACAGGAGTAGAGATGCTCAGTCTAAAGCTCAGAAATCTAGTTAGCATCATTAGGGCAGAAGTTCAAGAAGAAAGCATCAGAGACACGGGTGAGTGACCATGAACTCAAGTTTGCAAGGGCCAACAGTGAAGGACTACCTAGGGGTGCTGAGAAGACTTCTTAACACCTGAGCAAGTACCTGGACTAACCATTCTCTAATTCCCAGGGTCAACACTTGCTTAACTCAGTCAGGGCAGTTTAGGGTTTCTTTTAATCTCGAGAATAAATAGACACTTCCAACAAAAAGTAAGCAGTTGGCGCTTTGGAAGAAGAACTTTCAGAAGATCAGTTCTAAATGCCTTAAGGTAAGTCTACAGCTTTCCCAATCCAAGAACTGAGCTGTGCTCTGCCAAGGGCTGCTACCCCTCTATGCACGTAAGCAACACAAGAGCTTTCTCAAACCAGATGCCCTCTTCTGGTGTGTCTGAAGATGCATGTGACAGTGTACTCATATACATAAAATAAATAAATCAATCTAAGAAAGAAAGAAAGAAAGAAAGAAAGAAAGAAAGAAAGAAAGAAAGAAAGAAAGAAAGGGGGAGGGAGGGAGAAAGCAAGTGACTTAATGCTAACAGTGACTCAACAGTTCTGCAGGGAGTGTTTAGAAAGTAAATTATAGCCTAATAAATCCACTGTCTGTTGATCTGGAATCAATTGCTTGCCTGTACCCTGATATACAACCAGAATACATAGCCTGCCCTGTATTACTACTACAATATGTATAAGAAACCATGAATAGAACATCAATGTATATGAGTTGCTCAAATTAGATAAAAAAAAAAAAAGAGAACCTCCTCAAATATGCTATATGGCTATATGATCCTACTATAATGTCAACGTTTGGTGTCTACAACATTATTTCAATGATGTAACTGAATACAACACACAGAGTAAGAATTAAAAACACAGTCTAGGAACTGAGGTATTACTAAGAAACAGGGTACCCGTAGAGCTTGTTCAACCCTCAAAACAGGAAAAAGAAAAATGAAACAGAAAGAAACAGATTCTGAAAACCTTTTAGTTAGTTCTTATTGTTGACAGCCAGAGCTGGCTAATGTTATGTCAACTGAACCAAGATAAAGTCATCCAAGAAGAGGGAACCTTGACTGAGAAAATGCCTCTTTAAGATCAGGCTGTAGAACATTTTCTTAATTAGAGACTGATAGAGGAGGGCCAAGAACACAGATCCTCTGCAAGAGCAGCAAAGTACTCTTAAAAAAAAAAAAAAATAGCTGTTGAGGATTGGTTCTAATGCTTTGATTTACTCTGGAATCTGTGTGTCCAAACACTGAAGGTCCTTGTCCCCACCTGGTTTTTGATTGATCAATAAAGATGCCAATAGCTGGGCAAAGGGAGATGGAGAGGGACCCTTAGATTGTGTGGGCTAGGAACTGGAGAAAGGGAAAAAGAGAATCACTATGTTTCGGAGGGAGACAAATCAAATTTAGAGCTAAAGAAGGAAGACCATCTGAAATGTAGGTGAGAAGGAATGTGGCCCCAAAGGGGCTGTCCAGAAGGAGCAGGGCAGCAAAGATAGATCATAGATTTAGAGGGTGTTGAGTCAGGACGACCGGAGGGAAAGCTATGATAGCCAGGTGGAGGATTAGAACTTCCCAGCCTTTGAGTAGCCAAGGCATTTCAAAAATAAGTTAATGTGTGTGTGTGTTTCATTCACTGATCCAAAGAGTCCCTGGGTTGGTGGCTGGAAACGTGGGCCCCAAGGGGAGCACAAAGTGATGTAGCTAAACTCAACTGCAACACTCAGCTACTAAGCATCTCTTTCAGTTCCCTAGGTTATGATTTCAGAACATTTACTAATGCAACCTAATGAAGAAATCATGTGAGTTGAGCATGTTAGACTAGGTTGTAATTCTGGGACAGAAGGATTCAATATCAAGTAGTCTGGGCTTGTGAGACCCTGTCTCAATGTCCCTGCCCAGGAAAAGAAATCTTTTGTTAATGTTTTCTTGATAAGAGAAAAATTACTAGGTCTATCTACTATAACCAGTACATAATTTAGAAAAACAAGTTGAAGTGTTCTTGCTGAATCTGGGCAGAGGTGATACAGACTTCGCATCAGTTGCATCAGACGGGCAGTCTTCAGAGAATAACAGTTTTAAGACTATTTCCTATGATTCATAGGAATGAAAACCAGATTTTATATTTTGACCTTTCAAAGCACTGTAGTCTTGCCAAACTGCACTTATTTAGCATTATTCATAACACTTTTTCTAATTTAGACTGTCTAGTTATCTATAAGTGTAGATTTAACGTTTTAGCTTTACAAATGTGACTTTGGTAGTAATTTCCATTATCAAGTTAGTAGGCTCAGAGTTAAAAGAAAGTCTGACGGCTATTGGAAAGTATCAATACAACATGTCAATACAGAGGTAATCCTCTGAAGCACGCTGAGACTCCAAAATCCACCTACAAATGCCTTTGGAAAGGAACATTTACTTCTCCTGTTATGACCTGGGTAAGACACCCCTTCCCAGGAACTGCCAGCCTTGAGGAGGATGGCCAGAGGACTGGCAAAGGGAGAAGATGTTAGAGGAGCTACCAGGCTCAGCAGGGTGCACACACAGCCTTAGCCTCTGACTAAACTCTGTGAGAGGAAGTGTGATTCACGCTGAGCTGGAGACTAGTCACAAAGCTTCACTTTCCCAGCAGTATTTAAAGCATGGTCCTCTCCTACCTCATTAAAAACAACCCAAACCCAGCAACAATTCAGCCACATAACAGACCTGCTTTCAGGGAGTAACAGCTTCTCGGGTTAACTGGATCTAGTCTGTGACCCCAGCTGCACCTGCCCAGGGCATCTTCTATATCCGTGGCCTTCTGAATGTGGAGACTTTACCATGGGGTATAGGGAGAAGGCAGGAATAAGAGATTTGAAGGGAAAATATTCAGACAGAGTTGCTCACGTTGCTCAGAATCTTCCTGGGGAGCTGTAAAGCTTTATCCCAAAGCAGAACAGCAGCTTTGGACAGGGGTACAGTGCTTGTGGTTAACCGAGTGGTAACAGCTAATCAAACACTTTCCCAGTATCCAAGAGCAGCAAGTCCGTCTTGCTTGCACAGTGAAGTCACTAGGAAGCTCAGAATAAAATCAATGCCTGTGCTGCAGCCACAGGTAAAGCCACAGGTGAGCATGCTTGGGTGTTCCTTGAGCACTGACACTATAGTGCATCCAAGCAGCTGGTGTTTGGTGTGAGACTTGACTGGATATCGAGTTGGAAATCCTTTGCAAGCTTTTTCTTCCATACTTTCTTCCTTTGGGGAAGGGGTGTCATTGTTGATGGTTGCCAAAAGCAACCTGAGGGACACAGGGTTTATTTGGCTCACAATTCCGGGTTATGGTCCTTCCTGACAGGAAGTCATGGTGGCAAGAGCCTGAGGGAGCTGCTCACAGTACATCTCCACTCAAAAGGGGAGAGCAGTAATCTGACTGGCTAGTGCTCAGCTTGCCCCCTCTGTTTTATACAGGCCAGCACCGGCCCCACAGGCCCCACAGTGAAGACGGGTCTTCCCACATGAATTAACACAATCAAGGTGATGTCTTAAGGTGTCTCAGAGGCTGACCCTGCCAAGGGTCGTTAATACCAACCATAGCAGTCAGTGATGACTATGGTCGTTTATAATAACTCAGTTGCATGGAAAACTGATTTGGTCCACTGTGGAAATCTGCTCCCTTACTGTTGTGAGAGCATCTTCCTGCCCTCAGGTTGGAAAGGTATGGATTACTACTGATTTCCTTACTCTGCATATATGCTTAGAGTAGAAAACATGTCCTGCGTGTTTTTGGAGGAAGAGGTTGTCTCTTACTGGGGGTGTCTATTGCTGCAATGAAACGCCAGGACCAAAAGCACGTTGGGGAGGAGAGGGTTTATTTTTATTTGGCTCACACCCCCACAGCACAGTTCATCATAAAAGGAAGTCAGGACAGGAACTCACACAGGGCAGGAACCTGGAGGCAGGAGCTGATGGATGCAGAGGCCATGAAGGGTGCTGCTTACTGGCTTGCTCCACATGGTTTGCTCACAGGAAGAGAGTCTTGGAGTCTCTTCCAAGTGGAGTTAAAGGTGGTTTTGAGTCAAACCTGGCTGGGGGTGCTAGGAACAGAACCCAGGCACCAGGCACACATGATATAGATTCATACATGCAGACAAACACATAAAATAAATCTTTAAAAACCAAAGAAATCAAATCCTAAAAATTAAAACTGATAAAATTAAAGTGCCTACAGCTACAATAATTTTTTAAAAAAAAATTTTTAAAGCGAGGTTGCAGCTAGGAAGGACATGCAGGACAAAGCCACACCCTTAAGATGACCAAGGGGAGACCCAACAAACCCTAGTCCTAGAACCACTTTGTCATGGGGTAGCCAGGCTCATGACTGGCTGAAATTCAGCTGCATTTCTATTACTTACAGTCAAAACTATCTTATCCACAACAACATTCAACAAACATAAAACAATCTTGGCAAAATCACTAAAGCGACTACAAGAATTTTTAGTCAGTCAACAACTTTCGGAATTTTTAGAAAGGAATGTATCTTCAAATAGCTTAGCAGTTTTTCTCTTTTCTTCAAACCACTAGTTTGGAAACTCCAGAAAGTAATTTACTTCAGATACCGATATCAGTGGGAAGACAGCGATAGTTAAATGGGAGGGGGAGGGTGGCATTTACACTGGAGTGTGAGTCTTAGGAATTTCTAAGAGGTGAAGGAAGCAGATTCTTCGCACCACTCCCCACAGACATGCTTAGATGCCGCATGCAGACCTTTGCCATGCAGACCTTTGAGGGACTGACAACTAGTCTGCTTCTTCCTCCGCCTCCTTCCACTCATCAGGCTCTTCCTGCCTTCCACCCACTTCTTATGGCACCTGTATTCCCACAACCTGGTCTGAAGCTTTTCCTCTATCAATGGCACCTTTTCCTGACTGCTTTCCTAGATGCAAGAAAGAGCGCGCAATCAAAACAAGAATGGGTATGCATGAGAGTCTCCCTGAGTTACCCCAAAACAAGAATGGGTATGCATGAGAGTCTCCCTGAGTTACCCACTGGACTGTTTCTACCTGCCCGTCCTTGCTGACTCAGAACACAGCTGTAGTCTAAAAGCTGTCACTGGATGGCTCTGCAGCTCTTCCACACAATGGCCTCTTCTGTCTCTACTAGAACCCTCTGCCCTGGGCCAACTCTTGACACTCTCACTTGGAAAGCAGGCCTCCTGCTCATTCTCTCTCAAACACTCTTACTTCTAAGTTGCTAGATGTGCTCTAGCAACCAAAATGCAAACTGAGGCCCATTCCAAGTTTCTAATGCTATCCTGTCAACAAATGCCACCAGTGGTGGCAAGAAAGCAGCAACGTAGTCTCTGTACTCCCAGGTGGGAAACTCCCAACCTTGGTAAACCTGGGACCTAAGCAGCCACAAAGCCCCCTACCTGTGAACCCAAAAGGTCAGACACTGCCATCTATATCCTGTTCTCCACTAAGTCCCAGGAAACCTAGAGTCCTCACTAAAAACTACAATCTATTCACATCATCAGTTTGTGGCTACACAAGACACTTCACCCTGCACAGATGAGATACAATCTCAGTCCAAATCCGGCACTGGATTAGGTCTGCTCCGATGAATCCCCTCGGCACACGCCCAACCTGCAACACTCTGGGCAGACTTCAACAACCTGAACCCTCAGTATTCAAGGTGTGGAGTTATTACTATGACACCACAGAGGAGCAGACTAGACCCACGGAGTCCCAGGCCCCACCCCAACCTGGTGAATCAGAGTCTACGGTAGCTGTACCTGAGTTCCTTCTCAAAGTCAGCATTATTTAGAGTGACCCCAACCTGACTGTTCTCCTAGACAACCAATGAGGAGCCGCTGAAAGCTGGGTTACATGGCTTCCTTCTACCAAGCCGGGCTCTCATTTCCTGTTAAGCTAAGAAAAGCAAGTCTAGCTAACACTGCCATGCATGAATTGAGGCTCCTGAACGAAAGCAAAGTCTTCAAGCCATTGGGTTACTCTGCTATTGTCCTATCTAAACAATGGATGACAACCCCCAATTAATGGTAGTCAGAACCTTGCTAGAATGAAGATATTCTTAAAGGTCAGTACTATATCCCTACCTCAATCCCCCAACATTCAATATCTTCTTTAACATTACTTTAAAAGGTAAAAAAGGGAAGAGAAAACTAATGTGACCAAAAACAAAAAAAAAAGACTAGTGTTTTAAACGTTTGTCAAGCCGTATCTTACACCACAAAACTTCTAGTTAACTACCAGGTGACACAGCAGCTGCTAAGGGGCTGGAGCAGAGAGGAGGAGAGCCACTGTGCCAGCATGGACCCAGCCCAACGCCTGATGGTAATCATGAGAGAACAAAATTATGTGGTAAGCCAGTAAGCTTAGAGAGCAGCTCCCACCCAGGAAAGGCACGTTTACTCCCCATTGTCTTAAACCACATAAAAGCATGGAGCTGACTGAGTTTGTCCGTTACCAATTCTGTATCTGTATCACCTAGAATAAGCATCTGGCATTAATACTGTAAATGAACATGCCACCTACCTGATTACAATGTCCACTGTATTTGTTTTTTTAAGAAATAAGGCTCCAAATTGATCAATTAAAAAAGCATTAATACTCAAGCAGTTTTGTCTTAAAATAGGGTGTGGGTGGTGGGGGGGGAGGTGTTCTGGGCCAGCTGAGTCTCTCAAAATTCCTAGGTGGAAGTCTTAACCTAAAATACTTTGGAACATAATGATTAACGTGTTAAAATTCAGAGCCCTAATCCAATATAATCAATCCTTTTAAGCAAGTAGGAAATTTGACCATTAAAAACAAACAAACAAAAAAAAGCACCAGGGAGGCATGAGAGGAAAAGTCATAGGAGAGACAGTGAGTCTCCACAGGGCAGGAAGATGTGACGGCCTCAGGAGCCCAGCAGTGTCTCTCCCGCAATGTCCAGTTTGTCTCTAGGCCCCAGGAAGCCAGTGCTACTGCCCAACCTCCCAGACAGTGGCATCACGTTATGGAAGCCCAAGCAAAAGAGCACAGGATTTGCTCACACACATCTGTTCCTCTAGTTCTGGAGGCCTCACGCTGTTAGCACATTCTCTGAATGGTGAAAACCGAGAACCAGGCTAAGCGTGGTCACATACAGAGAGAGAATCCCAGCACTTGGGAGACTGCTAAAATTCAAGGCTAGCCAGGGCCAGCCGGCCAGGACTTCTCAATGGAGTAGGGCTGGGGAGGATTATTAATAAATAAGTTTGGAATTCATGGGAATTGACGGGACAACCATTTTTAACTGGTTTTCATTTAACTAGCAGGAAATAAATTTTAGTCCCAGGTCCATGGGTTCTGTATCCAAAAAAAAGGTCTATAGTCTCTGGAAGATCCATTCTTTGACCACAGTTCAAACAAAATGCCCTGCCTGATTGTCCCTAAGCCTTAAGTGAGCTTACATGGAAGTCAGAATGGTCTGCACAACTTAGAAAGGACGTTCTCCTCCTGCTTGGTCAGTGTCAGAGCTGACCTTCACTACAGAGCGGTTTCCTCAGAGCTTGCGTGTGTAGAGTCTCACAGGATAAATGCCCAACAAGTTTCTTGTACTTATGTAGTGGAGAGACAATATTTTCTTCAGAGACCCTCACTGAAATGTCAGAAAAGTATGTTCCTTATAGGCTGCACAGAAATGCCACCATTTTCTCAGAGCTGGAGTTAATGTCTCAACAAATGTTTTCTCACAAGTGAAGGAAAAGCATTTTAGCAAAAGCTTCCTGCTCTACAGTTGAGTCAACAGGTTGCCTGATGAAATCCGGGTTCTGGGTAGTTCCTCTTTTACTAAGATTTATTAAGCCAGTGGTTGAACAAGTTAAACAAAAATATGCTTTAAAGGTGTAAAAATCAGGTATAGTGGCCCACACCTTTAATCTCTGTTGAGTTTTAGGCTAACCTTGTCTATTTTGTGAGTTCCAGGACAGCCAGGGCTACTGGACATGACCCTGTCTCCACCACTGTTCTTTGGAGCTCTGGATCAGAGTTGACGTCTATCTGTATTAAATGAGCGAAGCACTGAGTACTGAACAGTTACTCTTCCATGAGGCGTGCAGGGTGGCCGCAGAGATGGGTAGACCCTGGGATGTTATTCTTGGTGGGGTCAGATGACGGAGGACTAAGAATTTTCCATTTGTCATGGTCAAACTGGAACAGTGAAGCAGCAAAGCACATCCTTCCTAATACAGGAAATATCTTAAGCAAAAATAATGATTGGGTTTAACAGAAATTTTGGACCAACTGGCTCTTGAAAATGAAAGCAAACTATTACTTAGTGGTTCATGGACAGTCTCCAGACTACCCTAAATCACCAGAGACATTTGTGATATTAAGAGGTATGTAGCCTACACACAGAATTTATAGATGTTCTGAAAATGTTTGACAGCATAATTTTTAAAGATATTTTACATCTAGATATTGGCATAGTTCCCATTAAATTGAAAGATCTCGTCCTCTTTTGTATTGTATGGTCCATAATTTATAAGATCGTCAAGATCCTGAAATCACTGGCATTATCAAATTATTCTTGGAGAGTATACAAAGGGCAAACAGGACTTGGCAACATTTCTAGATGCCCCCTTACAAAAACATGGTGGTCTACTATATACATGATATGTAACGGGATGTATGGATGTAGAAAAACACATTAGTCTGCAAAAAAGGAGAAATATTAACTTTGAGAGGAATAAATACTGGACGGAAAAGTTTGTAGCAGCTGCTAAGGAACATTCCTTAAAAATTTGTGTCGTGTGTCAAGGTCTGTTGCCAGTAAAAAGATGGGCAGAATCAACAGGCTATTGGATGAACTATTTTGGAAGAAGGGTCCTGCTTCCTAATTTCAAACAGGGGAACAGGAATCAAGATGCTGTGATACCAGCCTGGGATAGACAGACACAGCAATCACTGTGGCGAAGCTCAGGAAGGAGCCCAGCAGCTCACAGTGAAGTCAACAGCTTAACAAGCGTGTAAAAATAACTGAGTGCGGGATTTAAGTCTTCTCAAGAAATGGTGCTCAAGGAGATATTCATGTGTAAATGGGTGAAGATGTACCCAACTTAAAACACACATGAGCTAATCAGCAATAAAGCTAAGAGCTAAAAGTACAGAACCAAGAAGAAAACACAGGAATCAACCCTCACAACCTTGGATTAGGAAAAGGTAGGATACCTGCATCATAAGTAAAAAACCATACTTCTGATTTCACCAAATATTTGATATCAACAAAATGAAAAGTATACTTGTAAAAAATATACCATCAAGAAAGTGAAAATACAATCCAAGAATACAGAAAGATACTGTACACTATATACCAAGCAACGTGGACATACAAAGAACACTTGGCAGGAAATTCATAAATTATAATATCACCCAACTTAAGCAACAGGTGAAAGACTTGAAGAACACTCCATAAAATATCCCAAAGGCTAAAAGCAAGTAAAGACATGCTCAACGTCATTAGTCATCAGAGAAATGCGAATCAACACCACAAGTGAGATAGCAACCATGCCCATTATGAAGAATGGCAGATGTCTCACACATTGGCAAGGATGTAAAAAGTGTACATTCCTAAACTGCGGTGGGAGTGTCACAGAAACTACCGGCTCTGCGGTTCCTCAAAAAGTCACAGTTAGCAGAGATTTCTACGGCCCCGAAAGTCCAAGAACTGCACACACATGCCCAGCAGCATCACCACTAGGAGCACAAATGGAGACAAGCCTGTGTGCACCCATCAGCTGATGAGCCAGTGTACGGTGTGTACCCACACAATGGAACACTGGGGTACACAATGGACAAAGGGGTACATGAGGCATTGAAACCACAACAACACGCATAAACCTTGAAGACATCAAGCAGTTACTGTGTGCTTCCACTTACAGGAAATGCCTACAGCACACCAGCAACAAAGGCAGCGGGCCGAGGTGCAGCTGTCAGACACTAGAAGGACCAGGACACGGGTCTATGTGAAAGATGTCATCAGACTGGCAGTGTAACTCTGAACACACTAGAAATCCAGCCAGGTCTACAGAGTGAGTTCCAAGACAGCCAGAGCTACACAGAGAAACACTGTTTCAAACAAACAAGCAAGCATGCAAATAAAACCAACAACCACAAAGCTCTTTCTAAACAGCTGTTGTACATGTCAAAACTTCCATCAAAAAGGGGAGGAACTGGGCCTGTAGGTGAACGACTTTAGCCCCAGTACAGGCAGGTGGAGATCTCTGAGTTTGTGGGTAGCCTTGTCTATATATCAACTTTCAGACCAGCCAAGGCTTAACAGTGAGACCTGGATATTAGACCAGATGTGGTGGTATACACAAACTTCACATCCCAACACTCAGGAGGCCGAGGGAGGAGGCAGCCAATTACACAACAAGATCTGACTTCAGGAGACGGTTTGAAGACAAGGCTTGGTTAAGAGGCCATGGAACAAGCCAGGCATCAAGTCCCACCTCAGCAGTGGGGTTTGATTCAGGGGAGACTATGCCTCAGAAGAACAGGAAGAGCGTTACAGAGGAACACACTGACGCACTGGTCCTCACCCCAGCGGTTCTCAACCTTCCTAAGGCTGCAACCCTTTAACACACTTCCTCCCTCGCTCTGTGGGGACCCTCAACCATAAAAGTATTTCATTGCTACTTCATAACTGCAACTTTGCTGCTGTTGCGAATCGTAATGTAACTATTTGATGTGCAGGATATCTGATACGCTAAGAACTGCGGCCCTACACATCTGCATCTGCATATAAACCACATATATACAGCAAGTTGTTTCAACTGGAAGGAAAGGGGACAGAAGGGGAGACTGGGCATCACACAGTGAAAGGCAGAATGACCCCTGACCTCTGACTGCTAGGTCTACTGACTCCTTTCAAAGCTTCAAGACACTTCTCAAGAAGAGGAAACCAAAGCAAAGACCAGCCTGCTCCCTCAATGAGGAGGAGATGAGAGTCTGGGTAGACTGAGAAACCAATTGGAATACAGAGGCTGCCCAGACATAAGGAACCCGAGGTTTAAAAGGGGCCCTGCCTGGGTTCAGCCAAGTACAAATCAGCACATGTATATAAAGAAACTAAGGCAGAGACGAAAACATGTATGGAGAAGAACTGAATGATCAGACCCAGTACTCACACAGAGACAGCTAACTGCAGAAACTAAGCTAGTGCCACAGAGACTCACCACTGTTAAGTCCTACTAAAAAAAAACAGAGAAAAGGGTCCTCAAAGATAAACCGGCTTTCTCCTACATAACTAAACTATCTCTCGGACAAACCTCAAGAATACTTACAGGGGAGGGCAGTAGTGGCGCATGCCTTTAATCCCAGCACTTGGGAGGCAGAGGCAGGTGAATTTCTGAGTTCGAGGCCAACCTGGTCTACAGAGTGGGTTCCAGGACAGCCAGGGCTACTCAGAGAAACCCTGTCTCGAAAAACCAAAAAAAAAAAAAAAAAAAAAAAAAAGAGAGAGAGAGAGAATACTTACAAGAATAATAATAACAACAACAACAACTACCACCACAGCACTAAAACATAGTAAAATTCATGGCAAGCAGCATCCATTGAAAGATTAACATTCTGGAAGTCGTAGCTCACAGAGAATAATAAATCTACTGAAAACTATGCAAGACCAACAGTTTAGAGGTGATATTGTTAAAGCAAACAATATAGCTATTCCTTATGCACAAAAATTAGAGAAAATATAAAGCCTGGAAAAATACCAAAAAGATCCAAAATCTAATGTCTGAGATTAAAAAAAAAGTGGATGGACTACTAGCAAAGAGAACCATGGACATAAGAAGGCAAGACAGGTGCCAGAGTAGCTCAGAAGTGCACACATACAATCCTTGCAGAGGTCCCAAGTTTGGTTCCCAGCGCTCACATTAGGCAGCTTACAAGTTGTCTTTGGTGGCCTCTGAAGGCACCAAAGTCACATGCACACATCCACAAATACATACATACACAGGGTTTAACAAAACAAGTGCTAAGGGTGGGTGACCATCCCAAGTGAAGCCCTGAAAGAGCCTGAAGAAACAACATGGAGGGTGGGTGGGTGAGTGAGCTGCTGCAGGCAGATCTGGGGCTGATATCCACAACACGAGTCCCAAGCCTAGGAACAAGGTGGGGAAATAGGACAGCAACAGCTGTCTGAAACCAGTAAATCCACAGACAAATCCAGAGACAAGCAGCAGGTATATTTAAGGAGTTGACCCTATATGGCGGCCCAGAGGCTACTGTGGCAAGCTGTGAAGTGAACCCTGATTTCATTAGAGATCCCAAGATGTTGGTGATACCAGAGTTGTGGGATCCCTGCCAAGAAGAACTGCAAACCAGGAACAGAAACAACCCAAGAGAAAGATGTGTACTGCAGTCAACAAAGCTAAAAGGAGCTGGAGATCTGAAGAGCTCTGACATCAGACATGGAGATGCGGAGTTTGGAGCCTGCCCAGCTGGTCTTCAGTCTTTCTTTGGTTGAGTACTTACTTCCTCCCTTTGGGGCTGGTAATGTATATATATTCTGTGCCACTGTATGTTGGACGTATGTGATCTTTTTTATTTGGATTTTACAGGGGATTACAATTAAGAGATAGCCTTGAGTCTCAGAAGAGACTTTGAACTCTGGACTTTTAAACAGTGTTTTGATTGTAATAGACTATGAGGACTTTTGAAGTTGAGCTGAATGCATTTTTGCATTACGATATGGCTATAAGCCCATGGGGCCCTGGGAGGGGATGTGGCAGTAGAGTAAGAATGGCCCCCACAGGCTCATATAGTTGAGTGCTTGGTCATCAGGGAGTGAGTGGTACCACTTAGGAGGATTGTTGGCCTTGTAGGTAGGTGTGGCCTTGCTCAAGAAAGTGTGTCACTGAGGGTGGCCTTTTAGGTTTCAAAAGCCCAAGCCAGGCCCAGTGTCTCTTCCTCCTACCTGCATATCCAGATGTAGAACTCTCAGCTACTTCTCTTTTCCTGCTGCTGGGGATCCAGATATGGAACTCTCAGCTACCATGTCTGCCTGGGTGCCACCATGTTCCCTGACATGATGGCAATGGACTGTAAGCCTGTCTCAACTGTGAGTCCTCACAACATTAGAACCACTGACCAGTCACATGGCGGCCAGTACAGTCAAGCTGACAGGATCTAGAAAACATCCAGGAGACAAAAACCTCTAGTCATGTCATCAGTGTGGGATTTCCCACACTGGGTTAAGTGAGATGGAAAGATGCATCCGACATGTCAACTCCACCATTCCAGACAGGGAACCCTAGCCTGAAAACCAGAGAAAGCCAGCTAAGCAAAGACAAACAGCTCTCTGCTTCCTGCTGCGGCTGCAGTATGACCAGACACCCACTCTCCTTCTGCCATGCCTTCCCCCCATAATGCACTGTGCCCTCAAACTGCAGGCTGAGATAAACCCTTCCTCCTCCACCTTTGCTTCATAACAAGTAGCCAGCACACAGTGGCAAGGAATACATATGTCACAGTCCCAAAGGGAGGAAAGGAGCAGACGTACACTACAAGTCAGGTTTTACTTCCA
>NW_022196896.1:67839807-67842307 GCF_008632895.1 Mastomys coucha | reverse complement strand
AGCCAAAAAAGACAACCATGAGAAACAGGGTTGCTGCATGACAGAGCTGAACACCAGGTCTCTGGGCTGTCTGCTCTGCCCAGCTCTGAGGAAGCTCCAGGTGGCAAAGTTGAAATCAACAGGTTATCCAAAACAATTAATCCTATGTATTCAGTGTTAGGGAAAACTGGTAAGAGGGGCTGAACATTGTTAGGTGTTTATCTTGTCTCTGAGGGTACCTGAGGGGTAAAGTAATCACGTGACACTTAAAGCCACACATAAAAGAGCAAAGCAGTTTAAGTGCAAAGGTGTTGTTTTAACAAGGAGATATCATATTCCAACTGGCTATAACTATCATGTTAGCCCCAGATGATGACCTCACTTATGGGAGGGGCAAGAAGAGACAGTCAACTGCTCTTAACTACAGTAGCCCAGCAGCAGCAGCTACTGTCACAGGATGTTGTCAGTGCTGGTAAACTGAAAAAAGGGATCTCAGCTCGCACTTAGGGAGAACAGTGGCAGAACAGTAAATATCTAACGCACCAGCAGATTGAAGTATAAACTTAAAGGTTCTTTGGAAAGTCAGTTGTGTTGGACGGTGTTTTCTTAAGGCAAACACATGAAGGAGCTTTGTGTTTAAGTGGACGCAGGTGAAAGGCTAAGGCAGACTCGTGAAGGAACATTTAGCTGAAGCACACAGGAGAGAGGATTCCTGCTAACGCAAGCAGGTGAAAGGACACATGACAAAGGATTCTTTGCTAGCAACGAGCATGTATCCGTCTGCCCTGCATAGCACAGTTGAGCTGCATTTGTTGGGACTCCAAGGAGAGAAACCGAACCAAAAACCTTCTGGTGGTGTGCTGCAACTTTCTTCCGAGGACTGATTGGCAGATTGGCAGAGTGATGTCAGCTGAGAGAGACACACATGCTGAGCTAAGACACATGCAGAGGCAAGACAAGTGGAGGGCATATGATGTTTGGAGGACAGTGACAGACCTGTGGCAGACAGTGACAGGCCTGAGCTAGACTTGCTTATAGAGCTAGTTGTGCAACACTTTGTTGGTCTCAAATCTTCACTGAGAGCTTCGCTTCCCTGAGAAAGGCACAGCCGAGAACTTTTCCAGGTGTTCCTGTAGCCCTGGTCACTCATGATGACTCGTGCCAAGGCTAAGGCCTGACTGTCTCTGCTAGGTCATGCCACCGCTGCTGATCTGTGTTTGTTATCCTGACTCTACTGAACAAGACTGCTGGTGTATCCTTAAAGTGTTTAAAAGTTGATCGAGCTGCCGCTCAACTGCCGATTTCCAGACAACACAAATGGGAGTTGCTCCAAAGAACCTCTCTAAACAGGTCCACTTTCTCCCCCTCCCTCCATCCTTTTATTCCCACTACCTCTGGTGGGTGGTGGGCTAAAAGGGAGGTTAAAGCACTTAAGAACCATCATTAAAAACAGACTTTTAAAAAATTAGAGTTAGAGCAGACAGCACTAAAAACTGATGCCTCTGAAGGGCAGGATACCTCCAAGTTCTGAAACAAGCACCTAAGGATTTCTGACCCCAGTGACACAGACTGGTGACCTCACTACATTCTAAACCCTCTATTATCAAACAACAGAAGGGTGTTTATAATTCTTTCTCTTTCTCTTTTACTATTTGAACATAATAAGATAACGTGTCCATACGTAGCCATATCTGAGACACGATGCCAAAGATCAGAGACATTTGACAATACACACAAATCTGGAAGCACAGGTTCCAATGGCTCAGCTTCTCAATGGTGGGCAGTCGACTGCAAGACACTGACAACAGCCTGCCCGTGAGCTGAGAGCCTTCTCCAAATCAGTTCTAGTAGTCAGGCCTATGCTTCTCAAGACACAGCTCAATGCCCTGGTGCAAAGGAGATCGCCTAAAACCCAGCACACCTATGGCAAACTGCTATAGCAAAACTACACACTGGCGCTGTATGGGACATCTACCTTCCATCTCAGTTCCCAGCCACCTGCTTTTACCATGTTTTACTAAACAGAAGTGTTACTGAGCCACCAGATTTTTAAGAAAGAACACTCCAGCCAAGTGGAAGACATTATAACAGTCCCAGCTATTCTGGAGACTGAGGCAGGAGAATGTTAAGTTCAAAACCAGACTGAAGTTTTTTGAGCTACAAAGAGCTAAGGAGACTCTGCCTCATTTAAAAGCAACAGTTGGCTGGCAGTGGTGGTGCAGGCCTTTGATCCCAGCATTGAAAGCAGAGGCAGGCGGATCTAAATGCTCAAGGCCATCCTGGTCTACACAGTTCCAAACCAGACAAGGGCTACTTAGTGAGGAACTGTCTCATAAAAACAAGCAGGGATGGCTAGAGAGATGGCTCGGTGGTTAAGAGCACTGACTGCCCTTCCAGAGGTCCTAAGTTCAATTCCCAGCAACCTGGTGGCTCACAACCATCTGTAATGAAATCCGATGCCCTCTTCTGGTGTGTCTGAAGACAGTGACAATGTACTCATACACACATAGTAAATAAATCT
>NW_022196896.1:67835892-67839413 GCF_008632895.1 Mastomys coucha | reverse complement strand
GGGGGGGTGGTATGTGTGGTGTGTGTGTGTGGTGTGTGTTTGTATGGTGTGTGTGTGGTGCGTGCGTGTGTGGTGTGGGGGTGTGTGTATATATGTGGTGTCTGTATGTGTGTGGGGTGTGTGTATGTGTGTGGGGTGTGTGTGTGTGTGTGTGTGGTGTGTGTTTGTGTGTATGATGTGTGTTTATGTGTGTGGTGTGTGTGTATGTGCGCACACGTGCGCCATGTCCCTCTATCCTGCACTCAGTGACTGAAGCAGTACCCCACACATGCCCCCATTTCCTTTGACTCGACAATTTAGTTCTAAATACCTCTTAATGGTCATGTGCAGAACATCCTACCGTCTCAGTCTTACACGAAAAGTCCTAAAACACCCTTACTCTAACCCCAACAGTGCCAGCAGGCTGTAGCGCTCACACAGTCTCGCAGCAGAAGATCATACTCTACTGGCAAACTGCTGGAAAGTTATAAAACCCAAAAACATATCTCTGGCCACTCATAATAAATGCAGTGTTTCCTCACGCTCCTTCAGTCTCTTCCAGACATCTTCCCTAAAAATGCGAACCCTCCTTCATTCAGCCTCTGTGCTGTCTCTCCTAAAGCAAAGCAAACCCATCGTCTCCCACAGTTACGTGAGTGCTTGGAGACCCTTATGCTGGCCATAAGTCCAGCATTTTAACACTGACCATCCAGGTGAGAAGCCAAACAGTGAAAACTCTATTTAAAATGTCAAAGCAACTACTAGAAGATACTTCTCATAGCAGTCCTCTAGGTATCCATCTGCCCTGTGAGAGGAACACTGTAAACCTAACCCAAATCCTTAAAGCCATCCCACACTCTAATAAATGTGGGACACAGGGAGGTCCCTGTGGACTAAGTCCTTGACTCTGATATGCTTTTCAGCACTTACTGTCCATAAAATCCCTTCATTGAAGCCAGAGAGTGGACCTGACAGGTAGCCACATGTCACCTCTCACCAGAATTGAGTCTCAGCACCTTGACCTTCTAGGTCCAAAATGTGTTGATTTCTGCAATTATTTACATAACCTTCTGCTGCATGCCAATTTATTTTTTAAATGACTGAAATGAATGACTGGGAAAATGAAAGCAACGATCACTCAGGGTATTGTGAACTTAAAATACAACAGAGTAAAATGAGAACAGTCTGACGCCAAGTGTAGACAGTCCTTGGTTCAGAGTCGCTCACACCCATGGGCAAGTATTTACCAACAAAAGCAAACAAACAAATAAACAAACAAAACGCCACACACAGACTCAGATGTTAAAGCAACTCCCTTTAAGGAACTCAATCACAGGGGTCTTCACTCCCTAGGAATGAAGCTCAGGATGACCATTCTTCAGCTCATCTTTCCCGTGATGTATTACTACTCCAAAAGGAGTTCAATTCCTTCTTAATGTTTATCCAGGCTCAATCTGTAAACACACACACAAGTGCTATCAGAAAGACACAGATAATGTCTCTGGATTGTGATTAATACATAGAAATACACACAGCTCCAATGCGGGCCAAGAAAAAAAGGCAAACTGCAAGTCTGCTGCTGTTCAAATGAGGACACACTTATCACAACGTTTCAGAGAGTTAAGACCCCAGTGGCAGGCAGCAGAGAAGAGTGGATTTCCGTCTGGCTTTGATGTCCCTGCTTTCGGGAAGCAGCAGGTTAACCTTTGGGATCGACAGTCTGAAGAGCTGCTACACAGCAGTACTTCTTGTTCAACAGGCTGGCTTCCTCCCATCCTACCCACGTCCAGGATCCTTCCAGCATTCAGGAAACCCAAGTCTCAGAGCACGTCTGGACATGCCCCTGAGCTGCAGGTCAGCTGACACTCCTCAGGATGGAACATCTCGCTCAGAATTCTCAGGGCCCACTGGATGGCTTCACCTCCCCCAGGAACAAGAGATGTTCTGCTTGCCAGACAACTGTTGAGGCGCTTTACCCCTGAGCAGCAATCAGAACCAACCGTGTAGCACTCCTACCGGGTCCACAGACGTTCCACCCTATCTAGTGGAAAGAACTCCATTTAAAAGCAAGAACCAAAGCCTATGATTTGTACATGCATCCTCCGAGATAGTTCTATACAGAACCCCCGCCAAGTACCTGCCTCAACCTTGCTTCCTCTCCATCTCCTCCAGCCAGTTGTCCAGACCTCTCCCCTCTAGACTTATATCCTAGGTCAGTGGTCCTCAACCTTCCTAATGCTGCATCCCTTTATGGGTGACCTCCAGCCATAAAATTACTTTTGTCGATACTTCAACTGTAATTTTGCTACTGTTATGAACCGTAATGTAAATATCTGTGTTTTCCCCATGGTCTTTATTGAGAGACCACTGTGAAAGGGTCATTCTGCAACCCCTAGGTTCAGAACCTCTGCCCTGGGCCAATCATCTTAACTGTTCTTCCCAGAATACCATCTGATGAATTTCCCTACTCCTAGGAACCCCTAAGCCCAAAGACCTACTAATAGATCCTCAGTGCTTGCGGAATGACATTGCTCCTCAGCTCCTGCCCACAGACTGCCTTCCTGACAGTCATTTCCCTAGTCTGGCCATTCCCAATGGCTACACTTGGATCTTCTTCCTCCACACACCCTCATCCCTTTCTGCCTTTCCTAAGTAACTCGGTGTCTGCTGCCCTTACATCAAGGCCTTTGGTCTTAAACTTGCCTCCTGCTTAACCTCCCAGTTCACATGAAGCCCCTTTTCCAAGGACAGCAAAACAGAGCACATCTGGTCTCTCCTCATCAACTACAGTATCTCCCTGAGTCCAGCCTGATTTCAGAACCACCACCACCACCACCCCACGCCTCCACCCCAGCAAGGACTACCACTAAAATCTTCTCTGACACAGTACACCCACACCTCCACCCCAGCAAGGACTACCACTAAAATCTTCTCTGACACAGTACAATCTCTTCAATCTCGTTCTAGGGATGGCAGTGAGTTCGCAAAATATAAAATAGTAGTAGAGACCCAAGAAAAAAAACATCAATCCTCAAATATTCAAAAGTTAAACCCAAAGTAGCATGGCAACAAGCTTTTGCTGGCCTTATTCTTCCACACTATAATTGTCCTCAGTGATGATAATAATTAAAATTCACCACTTATCCAACCTGGACAACTAGGAGGCAGACAGACATTTCTCACCGCTACAGACATTTCTCATGTATGGTGTTCTGAATATAACCTTGTAAACAGAACTTCACACACAGTGGGTTTCCAGAGATAGAACTAAGAGCCCAGCTCACAGTAGGCAAGCACTTGCTCACTGAACATGAGTACCCCCAAAATTATTTTTTCTAAACTTTAATTTTCTCTGAAGAAAATACATTGTCTTTTGATTTCAATTTTTTATATTTCACCTTTGGGGGTTATGCTACGTGCATGCAACCATTATTGCATGTGTAACTCTGTGTGTGTGTGTGTGTATGGATAGATACACATGCCTATGTTCACCACTTAGTCACCAGAGAACATGCTCCTCCTCTCCTCCCGCTTCCTCTCTC
>NW_022196896.1:67834494-67835882 GCF_008632895.1 Mastomys coucha | reverse complement strand
CTCTCTCTCTCACACACACACACACACACACACACACACCACCTTATTCCCTCAAAGGATTCTCTCCCTGAATCTGGAGCTAGACTAGAGGGCAAGTCCCAGGGGTCCTCCTGACTCCAACCTCACAGTGCTACATTACTAGCACAGGCACAACCAGCTTTTAAGTGGGTGCTGGGGATTTGAACTCAAGTCCTCATGACAGCACAGCAAGCATTCTTGGCTACTGGGCCATCTCCCTAGCAACTTAACTCCTCCTTGAAAGTAAAGATGGCAGATAGGATTCAACCGCACCAGCCCGCTCGTGTTAAAAATATTTCAAAAACCAGAACATAGCCCCAAAAAGTTATCTTCACAGAAGCCTCGCTTTCACTTCCAGTCCCTTCATGTTATTTAAACACACCCCTCTAAATAAGCAACCTACCTCACTACCCTACCGAGCAGAGGTGGGCAGAGGGGCTGGGAGGGTGGCTCAGGAGGCAGAGCGCTTGCAGAGCAAGCATGAGCATGAGAATTCAGACTCCCATTACCCATGTGGACACGGTGACCCTTAGTAATCCCAGCATGTGGGAGGCAGACACAGAGGGCCTGGAACTAGACTAGCTCAACTGGCAGGCCCTGGTTTTCAGTGAGAGATTCTTCCACACTTCACAAGGTAGAAAGCAATAGTGGAAGACACCGGACATCAAACTTAGGCCTCCATATTCATGTGCACACAAACATGCATGCATGTCCACGTACAGAGAGCCGTATACAGGGGTACACACTCTACATACATGTGTGTATGTATGTATGTGTGTATGTACATATGTATATATATATACATATACATGTGTCTGTATACACATAAATGTGTATGTATATGTGTGTGTATATAAATAAAATGCAGAAATAATTGAGGACTCTTTGATTGTTCAGTTAATGTTTTACCTGAAAATACCTTTCTTAAAATTTGTCTTTATAGCTGTTAATAAATTCTCTTATTAATAACCTAACCCAAAACCACCTCATGCCAACCAATAAACATGGAAACTACACCAACCTGCACAACAGTATGGGACCCAGAGGCTACACATGTAAAAGGAGACAGGCGCCATTTGTAGCTCTCCCTGTACCCACTCACAGGCTTAGGAGCCTGTCCTCATCTGCTAGTGGCATGTTCTGAGACAGACACACTAAAGGAAACCTGAGGTGGTTTAAGTGTGGAATGACATCATACCAATGTTTAAAAATAAGAAAAACAAACCTGGAGTACTTATCAATAAAATGTTATCTTAAGTTCAAGACATAGGAAAGAATATATACACCAAAAACCAATGGTTGGCTATTAACTGAGCTATAAAAATCTGTGTGCATGCTTAAAAATGTCCTTAAAGATGGGGGGGGGGGGG
>NW_022196896.1:67811327-67834159 GCF_008632895.1 Mastomys coucha | reverse complement strand
ACCCCCCCCCCCCAGATTGACACCACAAAGTGTCCACCTCTTAAAACCACCTAAATCCACACTGGCCTTTTAAAAGGCACTAGTGCTTTCTGGCTTACTTCTCTACCCACAGTTTCCACGCTGACCCAGGGAGACACAAACAATCCAACTACTGTGTAATCAGGTCAAAAACAAGCTCTGGCTAACTCACTTGGAAGAGTCTACTCACAACTTAGATCTGGCCAGAAAAAGTAGGTTAGAAAAAAACCAATCTGTGTTTAAACAAACTCTGGAGCTTGGGAGAGTGTCTTTAAGCCAGTTACCAGCCAGCCACTCCAGTGAGTTGCAACACAATCGTTCCCAAAATTTTCCAAAGCCTTCCAAATTCAGTTGGGCCCAGCAGGCTGTTAACAGGGCTCCCTTTCAAATTCAAAAATCTGGCCCGGACCCCAACAGTTAACCAACAAAACAGGCTAATTCACTTGAGATCACCTAAGAGTACTGACTGACTCAGGCTCAGACCACAGGCCTGTCAATACCACCATCCAGGCCCCTCGGTGGGGGAAGGGGGAACCCAGGAAGCAATCAGGAGCACATAAACCCTATTCATAAAACAGAAAAGGGACAATAGAATCCACACTTAATTTGGCCTCAGAAAATGTCTACAGTCAGCTTCAACCACCACCCCCATTTTTAGGGAAACAATGACAATTCTTCAGGGCGATCCACAAAGCCCTCCTTCATAAGATAATGTGTGTGTGTGTGTGTGTGTGTGTGTGTGTGTGTGTAGCTCAACCTTGACCCAGTCCCAGTAACTAGAAAACTCCCCAAGCAAAGATAATTCCAGAAAACCATTTACCAACAAGGAAGAAATCAGGAAACAGAATGTAAAGGTTTTTGTTTTTGTTTTGTTTGTGTTTTTACACTTCAGAGTCTGAGCCGTCTTCTAGAACGAGCAAAACAGAATGAACAACAGTTAGCAACATTAGGTGCCAGCGACTCAGCACAGACCAACGGATTCCTTAGCTTTCATTTGCAGCCAGGAGAGGAGGATAAATTTAAAGAATGAGAAAGACCAGGGGTGGCTGGTGTGAAGCCGGGCATCCTCTCCACTCCTTGCTCTCTCTCCTCCTAGCCATCTCAATTACACAGCTGTCACACAGGTTATTCCTGGAATTCACATTTTATAATCCCCACACTGTAATTCCTCCTGTTCCCGTGGCCCAAAAAGCACACTCCTCCCGGCTTCCCCAAAATACTGTCTGCCAGAAGAGGGTAGACTGGCCAGAGCTTTAAAAGCAATTCCAGGTAATGCTAACCTCCCCCAAGTTAAATCCTTTGGCAAGCACTCCTACGGCAGAAGCATGATGACAATTCTCAAGAATACCAAGGCAGTGGTTGAGTGTAATCATAGGCAAGGCCTGTCTACACTGAATTTTAATTCACGTACAAATGCAAACGCATGGAGGCCAGATTTGGAGGAAAAGGGGTTGTGGGGGAGACCTCGAATACAAAATTCCTTTTCTATTTTGCTGAAGCTAAGTGCATGCCTAACAGTGTAGCTTATTTCCTTTATCTCAAAGCCAGGAAATGAGGTCTTTTAAGGCCAGTCTGAACACAAGCGAAAAAAAAAAAAGAAAGAAAGAAAAACAAAGAAGAAAAAGAAAAAGAAAAAGCCAGGCGAAACCCCTTTCCCAACTTTGACCAGGCGGCACGGCCTGCAGTCAACAGCGTTCCGTCACCCTTTCCCTCGTCCCCTAAGAAGTTTCTCCACGCCACGGGGAACAAAGGCGCCCCACACCGACCTTATAGACTTGTCCATAGGTGCCATTTCCAACCACTTCCACCAGCTCAAAAATCCCAGCAGGGTCCTGGGGAGAGAGGACAGGGAGATTACCATCTCAAAAGAGGGACCCCAACCGAGGAGGGCAAGCGGGCGGAGGGAGGGATGCAGGGCGGTGACAAAGGCTCGCCCCGCCGGGTCCCCGGGAGCGCCGCGGCACCCGCCCGCCCGCTCGCCCGGCAGACAAAGGGGCCGCCGCGCCCGCGGGTGTCCGTGTCCACCGCGGCGCGCAGGGCGCGGCCGCACTCACCCGCAGGGACGACAGGTCGATGTCCACCAGGCTCTTCGCGGGAGAGTCGTTCGCCATCTTCCCCGGGTCGCCGCCCCGAGAGCGGGCGAGCGAGCGAGCGACGGGAAGGGGCTCGGCGGCGCCGGGGCTCTGGCAGCACAGGCAGGCCGCCGCCGGCGCGGCGTGTCGTCCGGTCGGAGCGGAGCGCTGCGCGGCAAGCGCGGGCCACGGGGCTCACACCATGGCGCGGCGGCCCTCCCTCGGCCCCCACCCGCCCCCCGGGCGTCGCCCGCCGCCTCAGGCCCCGGCGCCCCGCGCGCGCGCGCCTGCACGAGCGGCCCGGAGCTGGGGCCGGAGAGCGCGGCGAGCGAGCGAGCGCGAGGCCGCGAGACAAAGATGCCGCGGGAGGCGGGGGCGGGGGCGGGGACGCGGGGCACCGACCGGCGCCGCTGAGGAGGGGCGAGCGGCTCCTCCGCCCCCTCCGCCGGGAGAGCGGGCGGAACCCGGCCCTCGCCCTCGCTCGCTCGCCCGCCTGCGTGAATATTCAGCAGGGGTGGGGCTCGAACAATGGCGGGGCGGCGGGCCCTCCACGGAGGGCGGTCGGGCCCGGGGTGGGGCCGGGAGCCCTCGGGGCCTTCCCGGAGGAGGTGCGGGGCGCGGCAGAACACCCCAGCCTCCGCTAACAATGAATGAAGGACTCGGAGCGGCCCGGTGGACACCCCACCCGCGCCGCTCGCCCGAGAGAGGGTGTGCCGGGACGCGCTGGGGTCCGGACTCGGAGCCCTCCGCCGCCTACGGCCGGTCGGTCCCGAAGACCCTCGTTTCCTTTTTACACCCCACCCCCGCACAAGGTTTTTCTTCCCTTTCTCTTTTCCAGGCTCAGTTTGTGGCGTGGTTGCTGTTGGAGGATTCGCCGAGCATCACTTGACTGTCCGGGCGAATCCAAAACAGCCGCTGTGATTGCTCGCTGCTGTGGTTCCCCGAGCGAGTGTGGCCCACCGGCGGGCCGGCGAGCCCTCACTCGGGATCTAAACCGGGACAGGACCTGGACACCACGGGTCACCAAACAGGCTTCTTCCAGCATGCCACAGCAAGTCAGCTAGGCAGTTAGTTCAAGTACTGTCCCTCCTTATCCCGTTCCGGGAGCAGCCAAAAACATGTTTAGTGGCTCCCTGTTGTTACCTTACAGCGGGTGTTCTCAAGAGTACCCCAGAATCTCCAGGTACAAGATCGCTGTAAAATTGCTTGACTCCCAGAGGTAGAAGGCCTTGAATGGGCCCTGATAAGTTAACAGATGAAGCTAAGCTCGGTGTTGCACGGCGCCCCCAAAATCCACTCTGTTTCATGGGCATCTATCTGTCACTAATGTTCTGCACCTCCTTCCCTCCTCACACACTCTTCTGATTCTACACTAGTCTGATTTAAGCAGTACACACCTTATAGACAAGGAGTAGAAAACCCCAAATACTGCAAGTGTTGTACTCAATCCCTAAAGACCCTAGCCTACGGAGGAGTGAGCATTCTCTCCATTTCTGCCTATACCCAGAGTTCAAGTAGGCTGCCCCCACCCCAAGAGAATGTCCAGTAGTCGTCTGCTTAGGTTACGTTCTAAGCTGTTTGACATGAGACTCCATTGTAAAGTGAAATTATATTCAGAACTCCCAATATCGGTACCTTAGGAAAATGCACAATAACAAAAATGCTTGTGAATTTGCTAGTGCTTTTCTAGTTTGCTTTTGCTATTATTTATTAATAATAGAGTGATGTATGACAACCATTTCATATATATTATCTTACTGCTCTTCGCATGAACCTTGGGTGGTACTCTTAATTTTGCTGCTTTATACATTGGGAAATAAAATCTGAAGAATTACCTTGCCCACTGTGCACAGCTGATGGCTCTACAAACATGGCAGTCTGTCCGCGCCGCACCCCCTCCCTGCCCTGCCGCTCCCACTCTTTCCACAGGTTAACATCAGACCTATGACATGGAGGCCTACCTCATAACCACTTCCTTCTTATCTATATGAATCCCTTCCCACCAGTTCAGAACCATTACATCCTACTATCTCGGATTTCTCCAAGTCCCACTGCCCACCCCACCCCACCCCCCGCCCCCATCCTAAGATGCCGTGAGCAGGATCCGCACTGAAGCCATTGTTTGCCATTTTCAAGGCAGTATCTATAATTGAAAGGGCAAGCCAGCGCACAGGATATCTGAAAGAGCATCACAGTGTGTCCTCGGAGAACTTAAAGCTAATGGACATAGGGCAGTTTGTAAATACCCATAATATAATTGTAATTCCAGCCAGACCGAAAGAACACCAAACAGGTGTTCTCTGAAAGTCTGCTGGATTAGGGCAAAGCTGAACTGGGTTTGAACCCTGGCTCTATTATTTATCAGTTGTGCAACCTTGCTCCTGCTGCCTAACCTCTCAGCCTATTTCCTCTCGGGTATACCAGATAAAGGCTAGAGATAAGAAAGACAAATAAGAAGCCAGAGCTCGGGCAGGAGCAATGAGGACTGTGACTAGTTCACGGGATGGTAGAGTCTCCAAAGACATGACACCCAAAGGAATTCCAGAAACTGCCATCGAGGCACGAGGTAACCCCTCTCCCCCGTAGCTCAGAACTCCGTTTACACCTGCTCGCATATGCTAGGAGCCGAGGGAAAGATGGGGCTTGCTGGATAACAGTCACCCACTGTTTGCTTTTGAACCCAAAGCCAAAGTAAATGGAACAAGTCTCCCATCTGCCCCACTTGAAACTAGCTCTGTGGGTAAAGCCTTGCTGAAAATGTACATGTATTAGCTCACACAATCATAGCAAAACACCTTGAACGTGGGAAGCTTTAGTATGGCAGCCCTCCGTTATGTTTCTCCTTCCCATGGTAGCCTTTACCTGAGGCCAACGTTAGTCTGAAAAAAAAAAAGTTAAATGGTAAGTTCTGGAAATATTTCACAAGTTCTAAACAACCTACTACAGCATATTGTTATAATTGTTTTACTTTATTGTTTTTAATAAATCACTGTGCCTACATTATCAATTAAATTTTATCAGGTATGTATACGGAGATGATCCATATATGTTACACATACAAATGTATCTGTGTCTGTGTGTCAATATGTGCATTTAGATATTATCTCCATTTTCAGACATCCATTGAGGATCTTGGCAACTATCCCTTGCAGGTAGATAGACTACTTTCTTATATGTCAGAGGCTCTGTGTGTCCAAGATGAAGGTTTTTAGACTACTTAGTGTTTAATAAGCGATCTTCCTGTCTGGAAGACGTCCACCTGGGTGCCTGATTAAGAAAAGAATGTGCTCTGAATGTGCCCTGGCCTTCTGGGATCCACCCTTGTTGGTTTATTTGTTTTATTTCTATGTGTATGTGTGTTTGCCTGCTTGTCTATGCACCAAGCAAAGAAGCCAGAGAGGCCATCAGAGCTCCTGGAACTGAAATTAACAGGCATCTGTGACCCATCTGATGTACATTTCGGAAACCAAGCCCAGATCCTCAGCCAAGGGACCCTAACCACTGAGCAATCTCCTCAGCTCAACTTATCCCAACTGCATCACTTTCCCAAAGACCCTACATCCCCTTACAGACCTATGGGAAAGGAATAGACAGAGCTTCGGCATATGAATATGTGGGGACAAGCCTGGTGATTGGCTATCTGTGGTGGTTTAAATGGGAATGGCCCTGTGGATTCATCTGTTTGAATACTTGGTCCCAGTAGATAGAATTGTTTGGGAAGGATTAGTAGGCATGGCCTTGTTGGAAGAGGTGTGTAACTGAGGGTGGGCTTGAGGCTTCAGCAGACTCACACCATTCCCATTGCTTCTCTGCTTCCTGCTTGGGGATCAGGATGTGAACTCTGAGCTGTTACTTCCCGCCTCCACCTACCCTGTTCCCTGCCATGGTGATGATCAAGGTCTACCCTTCTGGAACTGTAAGCTCAAAGTAAACCCTTCTTCTATAAGCTGCCTCGTTTTATGGTGCCTTGTCCCAGCAATAGAAAAGTTACTAAAATAGTATCTGATTGAGACCACAAACTGAAACATGAAAGAGATAAGTTGAAAAATAAATATCAACCTGGCATTTTAGGTCAAGGAGTAAAATCTGCTGTCTTAGATAAAGAAAGAAAACTTGGAAAAGTGAAGATCTCAGCCATACTGGATCCTCTGAGCAAGAGACTCAGGTTAGGATCCTCAGAGAGAGAGAGTGCTAATTGACCTTCAATGTAACAAGAGAAAGCTCTATTTTCCTCAGCCTGGGAGGTTTCAGTCCACAATAAGTTGGCCCCCGGTTGCTTCTCAACCTACAGCAAGATGGCACAGTGTGGCAGGGAGCACATCGACAGACCATAGTCATTCATCTCATGGAAGAGGAGAGAGCTGGGTCCCACTAAGCCCCCAACCCCTCAGGGACCCAGGATCCCTGGTAGACCCCATTTCCTGAAAGTTGCAGCTTCACTGTAGCATTCTGGAAATAAGCCAGCCACATAACACACAGGTCTTTGCAAACATCTAAAATCAAAACTCTGTCCAAGGAATGCACAGCACAGAGCAAGGCCTAGCCTGTGCACCTCTGAATGCCCTGCTTCGCAACACTGTTGCAACGGGGATTAAGTTTCCAACAGGGAAACTCTAAGTGACACAGTCAAACCACAACACGTGAGCTGCTCTGGAGCTCAGCAGGGTATGGGACATAAGTGCTCATCTTCCTGAGGTGCAAGGGATGGCAGTCCCATCTCTACTCAGGCACAGAAGTGCCAGGGGGAGCTTAATTACACAGGGCTGTTGGTCTGACGATTACATCACTTTGCTTATTTCCTAGTTTTTCTTTGTTGCAAAAATATTTGGGGAAATGTATTTTCAAGGTCAGAATAAGGCAGAGGACAGCATGGATATAACCAGAGTATTCAAGATCACTAAGGATGTAGGATGATTAGAAATAAGTAGTGCAAGTATTAGTAAGCCAAGACAATGAAGCTAATAAGGGGAAGGATACTGAACTGTTAAGAGAAAGAAAGGAGAAAGTGGGCTGACAGGCCAGAGACCTTTCTCTGATAGACAAGGTGTTAAGCAGATGTACACCCTCTTGGATCCTCAGTTTTCTAAGATGGAATTGAAAACATGGGTGAAATGATTAACAGATCTTAGGTTCTAAGACTTAAAGCCTCCAGTTTCTATTAGCTGTGTACAGAAACCACACTATGCACCATAACATTAATAGCATATGGAGAATACTATAAATGGGGCATCAAGCCCCCACCTTTAAAAACTATCGTTGAAGGGCTGTGGGTATGGTTTAATATAAGACCATTTATAGACCATGTGCAAAGTTCTAAGTCACATCCTTAGCACCGGGAAAGGGAAGACAGTGTCTGGGGTGGGGGAGGGGGAGTAGTGGGACACACCTGTGACTTCAGCTGTCTAGAGGAGTAAAGGCAAGAGGGTCGGAGTCCCGAGCCAGCCAGCCTGTGCCCAGAGGGAGACTGTGTCTTTAAAAAGAAAGTCTTTGATCATTGAAAGATAAGACCCAAATGTGTTAAACGACTGATCTGATCAGAGGGATTGAAGGCGATAACCAAAAGAACAGCCAATAGAGTAGACAGCTTGGATTACAAAAGATAGATCAAAGGGCAGCAAAAGCAGAAGTGGCCCCTAGGAGGGACCCACATCCTGTTGTCCTGGCTTCCTAGGCTATGGGTGTTGGCACATCTGTGATGAAGAAGTTGTCTTAGCTCTGGTCTCCCAAAGCAGGTCCTGAGACATGGATTTGGGTATAGGCAGTTTGTTTGCAGAGATCATCCCACGAGACGTAAGTGAGGAGGTGTCTGAGTCAATATGGACCCTGTGCATGAGCAAGGCAGCACTCTGAACAGCTAGGCTGTGCATCCTGGCTTGCTAAATAGGAAAACAAAAACAAACAAACAAAAAAAAGAGGCAGCCAAGTTCACCTTATAATCCCAGCACAGGCTAGGTGGGTTTCAAAGGACAGCCTGGTTGGCTCACTGAAGTCCTGGAGACGGGGGAGTCCAGGAGCATGACGTCATCCTGCTGCCTCACCACACGCCAGAAAGGGAAGGGCAAGCAGGTGTGTGCAGAAGCAAGCAGACACAGCCTAGCCTATACCAATCCACCCTTAGGATGACTAATGCCGTCTGCAAAAGGACAAACTCGGAAAAGTATTAATCCCTCTTAAAGTGACCACACCCCTCCCAAGAGAAAGCCAGAGGGTACCTCTCATTTCAACGTGAGTTTCAAAGAGCCACAATCCAGCCGAAGCACCCATGCTCATAGAAAGGGTTTTGTAAACTTAAAAACAATAAGCTGGGCGAGGTAGCCTCCGCCTGCAGATTTAGCTACTTAGGACATAGAGGCAGGATTCAGCATCTGAGGACTACCTCACCAACATCCTGATACTTACCCCAATACTAAAAGAAAAAGCAGAATTCTGGTTTTGTATTGTTATGGGTTTGGGGTTGATGGGGGGTTCATGGATATATGGATGTTCCTGTGCATGTGTGTTTCCTGTGCACTGCTGGCTCAAACTCCGGACTAGGCAAGTATCACCAAGCTGCACCCCAAATCCTTGGCTTTCCAAATAGAGTATCATTTTGTAGCTTAGACTGACCTTGAACTCCTATCCCCCCCCCCCCGTGTTAGCCTCCAGAGTGCTGAGATTATAGTAGGCTTGCCCTACCATACCCAACAAGAATATTGTTTTAAGTGCAGAGCAATGTATATATCAATTATTAGAAACATTTGAGCAGACTTTATTTATACTTCCGTGGGTGTTTATGCCCTCAGTATATACAGTTATATTGAGCTCCAAGAAGGGAGCCGGACCAGAGGAGGGCCTTTAAGGCTCAGTATCTACCACATCACAAACAGGGATAGAATTGTCTGTTAAAATACAGTGTATTTGGTTCTACCCAAGGCACATGAGAACTCACATTGAAAAGGAACTTCAGTCACAGGCTTATTCCTTCTAAAGGCATCAGGCATGGGGAGATGCTCCAGTAGGTAAGATGTTTGCTGCTTAAGCATGGTGGTTTAAGTTCAGACACCCAGTGCCCACATAAAAGCTACCAGTGTATGAAGGATGAGGAGCAGAGACAGGTAGATCTCTGGAGCTAATTGGCCAGTTAGTCTAGCCATGTCAGGGAACTCCAGGTAAAAGGGAGCCTTTATCACTAAAATATAAGGTGGAAAGTAATAGACAAAGATACACCTAGCATGTACTTACAGCTATATGTATGCACCACACACACACACACACACACACACACACCAGCAGTCAAATTTTAAAATGAACAAACCACAAGATTACCATAGTGGCAAAGGAAGCCCACCGGGGCTAGTGATCAGCAATTCTTGTTTAATACAGTGAGTCCCATCTTAAAACTTCCTAGACTGCATAACAAAGATAAACCAGTGAAAAACCGACAATAAACTGTGGGCTTTAAATGTGGGACTTGGGAACTACTGAATCCCTGTTCTCTCAGATAAACTCACTGACCTTTCATTATCTTTTCCACATCTATAGGTTTTTATTCTGTGCTGAAACTGTTGCAAAAAGAAGACCAAAATCAGGCCAGGAGCCAGCCATGACTGATGTGAGGCGCTGGGTTCCTGATTAGTGGCCATGAACAACTAACTCCCTGAGATTGTTGGTTAGAGTTGAGGAAGAGTGTCAAAGGGAAGAGATGAGAAAGGATGACTATATGGTCACAAAGCCTTTCAGCTCTGAGAATGCAACTCAGAATCACAAACTGTAAAGGCTACTTACTCTCACCAAATTGCAACTTTGCTTGAATTAGAACATACCGTTGCTAGCTAATGCCTGGCTTGTAACCGAGGAAAGAAAAGATTCTGATGTGTAATAATAATACTGTGTGCAGAAGTGTTGACACAGGCATGATCTTCAGAATCACAACTTAGCTCTGTAGTTCTGCAGAGAGAAGAAAATGCAGAGGAGAGGAAGCCAGCCAATGGGAAGGAAGAGAGGAGGAAAACAGCCAATGGGAAGGAAGAGTAAGGGAAGCCAGCCAATGGGAAGGAAGAGAGGAGGAAACCAGCCAATGGGAAAGAAGAGGATTGGAAACCAGCAAATGGGAAGGAAGAAGAGAGAAAGCCAGCTAGTGAGAAGAGGCTCTAAAGATTAAGATGCACTTAACACATGCTACATCTAAATGTCACTACCCAGTTTGAAATTTCCAAGAATTGGGGACAAGGTAGGCACTCAGAGAACCAGTTGCCTGGGGAACCTTAAAAGCATTTTTATAACCACGAATTGTTTAGACATGAGGGAGCTATGAAAAAAAAAATCATCCGCTGCCATTGAGTACAGAATAGATAAAAACTAGAATCCAAGTAGTTTTTCAGACTGTATTCCTTAGATCCAGAAATTTCCCTGAAGATGGTGTAAGGCCTCTGGACATTCCATGAAGTTTCTAGAACGTCACAGTCCTGGAAGTTCCATGGGGTCTCTAGAGGATCACAGTACTAGAATGCTAAGAACACACTACCCTTGCATTCTTTTTTCACCTACAAGTTCTGCTTTCATAAGTGGTGTAAATTTGAGAATGTGGATTTTTGGTGGGGGAGAGGAGAGGGGAGACAGGGTCTCACTGTTTCACTCTGGCTGGCCTTGAACTAATAGAGATTGCCTGCTTCTGCCTTCCAATTGCTGGTTTAAAAGGGCAAGTGATATTTTTAATGAGATTGCTACTGCTAAGAAAAGTAGAAATCCCCCATCAAGTCACACTAGAAACTAGGAGTTCTGTGATCACAGAGCAGAAGTATCTTTTAAGTGTTTTTCTGGATTCAAAACTAAGCAATGCTTAAAACAGTTTTTAAATCTTCGCCAGGACTTTTGAAGAGAGATAGAAGTGGATTTAGGAACGGGAGTCAGGAAACCTGACCTCTAGGTTCAGAAGCTACACTGGCATAGTGAACAGAGCATCCAGCTAATCAGACAATGACCTGTTACTCTTCAGGTCTAGGGATGCTGTAGCTATGATTTGTCCCCAACAAAAGTCTCGTTGAAATCTCATTGTCACTGTGAAGGTACAGAGAGATCGTGGAGTCCTAACAGTTACTAGGCTAGGCTGGGTGTGAGGTGATGATGCCTTTAATCCAAGCACACGGGAGGCAGAGGCAGAAGCAGAAGCAAGTGGATATCTGTGAGTTCAAAGCCAGCCTGGTCTACATAGGAAGCTCCAGACCAGCCAGGACAACAAAGAAAGACCCTATTGAGAGAGGGGGGTGGGGAGGGAGAGAAAGACAGAGAGACAGACAGGCAGAAAAACAGACAAACGGGCAGCCAGAAAGACAGAGACAGAGACAGACACAAAGGAATTATTAGGTCACAGGGACTCCCCCTCCTCCCTACCCCTCCACACAGCCCCCCCGACCCGAAAGCCCATGAGGGAATTAAAGAATCCTGAGAAAGTGGTTAGTTATGGAAAGAGCGAGATATTTATGTAAAAGCCAGAAGATAGGGCGAAAGACCATGAAATGCCATCTAGACTTGACATGACTGTTGTGACCATGAGATTACGACTATAATTCCCTGAACCAGGCCTACACAAGATAGACAATCTGTCAATATTCCGTCATGGAAAGGGGAGGAGCTCATGGGGCCTTACACTTCGAGGCTGAGCTATTGGCCACTGAGCAATTCTTGGAGAGTAGAAATCGCTGTCTTTATATACCTACTTCCAAGCCCACGGACACCCCTGCTTAAACTAAGTGGGTCATGAAACAAAATGATTAGACATGGATATGAGAGAAAAGTCTGAAGGGAGGAGGGTAGATGGTAGTGCGGGGGAGTGGTCAGTGTGGCTTATATACTCTGTGTGAAACTGTCAAGGAATGTAATCAACTACAAAGGAATGAGCCATTACTAAGCATCCCCCTCAAGGTACCCCCATTCTCTTTCTGCAAACGCACTTCCCATTTCGCTTTCCTCCAAGAACTGAAACAGCCCTTCGCTCTCATCAGAAGCCCAGCAGATAGTGCTGCCTGACCTTGGACTCTTAACCTCCAGAACTAGGAGCTGAAACAACCTTTCTGCGCAGGCTAACCAAAGTCAGGTGTCCGGGAAGAGCACCGGGAAGTAGACTGAGTAGAGTTGGTGACAAGAACGTACGTTTGTCTGGTGGAACAGCCTGACCGCTTACGTTGATTACTCCTCTCGTTACCACGACAAAATAGCAGAGAAGGGCAGTTTAAGGCAGGACAGGCTTGTTTTGTCTCATGTTTTGAAGTTTCACAGTTGATCATGGTGGCAGACGTGGCCAAAACTGTTTCCTAGGTGACCCTAAAAATCACATCAAACTGACGGACAAGACTAACCATCACACTCATGTTTCTCACAGAGCACGATTTAGAGAATTAGTGATAACCAGAAGAACTTTAAATTCCCCAGAAGTCAACCCAAAAGACCTTATCTGACAACAATAATATAGAATCACAAAGCAAGGTTGCTAACGTTAACCTGGGTCATATTGATAGCACTAAGAACACTCACAAAAAAGTAAAAATGTATGTACCATTATTGAAACTATCGGTGTACAAAATTTAAGCTTATGGCCATAACTATGTAAAACTTAAAAATTACTCATGGGATTGAATGATGGGAAGAAATGTGTAAAACTTTAGTAGTTTTTACCTAAAAAACAAAAAACAAACAAACAAAAAAACCGTTGTGACCATGAGATTACAACTATAATTCCCTGAACAAAACAAAACAAAAAAACTATAAGTGATTTTCTTTCCTCCAGGTCACAGACTAAATTTTCTGAGCATGCCCTCTAATACTACATTTTTAAGTAATGTGAGATAAAGAAATCATTCATTTCCATAAGGTCACTCTGACAAAAGCCACGTACTGAGTAAACCAGCATAAATGTATGATTCCAGCTCCTCATGGCTGCTGGCCGGCTTGCCTTTCTTGGGCTCGCACCCAACTCCACTGTCGGTCAGTCGGCATGCTCCAGATGGATGTCTTCACACTGAGTCTTCCTGGGAGGACACCAGGCCTATTGGGTTAAAGGCCCAGTCTACTCCAGAGTGACCCCATCCAAATTAGTGGAATCCTAAGTACCCTGTTTTCATGTAAGGTCGCATTCTGGGTCAGTCAGGGCTTCACCAGCCCCTTTTTAAAGGGAGTGGAAAAGACACCATAAGAGTTGTAAGAGAAATTTAACATTTTGATGTTTTACTCAGTAGTTGCATACTTTCATTCATTCATTTACTCATTCATTTATTCTACCTGGTTTGGCCTGGAACTCACTGTGAGGACTAGATTTGCCTCAATCTCGAAGCTACCCCATTATTCTTTCTTTTTTTGTTTTTTGTTTTGTTTTGTTTTTGAGACAGGGTTTTTCTGTAAAGCCCTGGCTGTCCTGGAACTCACTCTGTAGACCAGGCTGGCCTTGAACTCAGAAATCCACTTGTCTCTGCCTCCCAAGTGCTGGGATTAAAGGCATGCGCCACCATCGCCTGGCTATTCTTTCTTATTGGAATGTGGTAGTTTCTACACTTTAGCCACATGGGTGTCTTAGGAGAGTAAGCATTCGGATAGGTTTTTCCCATGATTCATCTCATTTTCTTCCTTGACAGTCAGTCTCCTTGTTATCTACTCTGCCATGTATGTATTAGTCATTCACTGTGTTAATCTAACAAGAACTTAATTCTTCTTTCTTTTATTTTATGTATGTGGGTGTTTGCTGGCTGCGTCTCTGAGTACTATGTGTCCTTCCATAGGCAGAAGAGGCACTGGATCTCCGGAACTGGAGAGGCAGATATTTGCAAGCTGCCATGTAGGTGCGGGACCTCTAGAAGAGCAGCCAGTGCTCTTAACCACTGAGCCACCTTCCCAGCACAACCTACCCCAAATTAAAAATCTAACCAGAAGCTGCAAGTTGCTCATTTACACTGTGGTTTTTCAAGGAGAATGACGTTTAGAACAAATATGCACAATTTGCAAATCACTCTATAAAGAGTATCCTTGGAAGGGAATTATATACAAATTTTAAAAATCAGGCCATTTGGCAAACATATAACAGATGTCAGAGAGGAGACTATTAGGGGAAAAGAAGACAGCCAACTAAGGTTAAAATAGCTCTAAACAGAAATCAAGTTTGCCAAAACATGTATTTTTCAACATTGAGTAATCTCCAACTCTGCCAGGATATTTGCAAACTAGCTAATGTTTTAAGATAATGTCTTGCTGGCACTTTATTATGTGACCTTTTCTGATTGTGGAGCTAGAGATAGCTGCATGATTACTATCAAGACAAATATATTTATTTAATATTTTGTAAGAACGATGTCTTGTGCTGAATTTGAGAGAATTGTGTGACATAGAAATATAAGGAATTATGGTGTGAATTGAACAAAGTAAGCATGGTTTTCTTTATATCCCTCAATGCGACTCTACTGCTGCCCCATGCCTTTGCGAGTAAAGATATTTGTTTGTCTTAACACACTCACATGTTCATTTTAAATGAGGATGTCAGTGACGTCATCAGAGTTGCATGTGTGCTTCTTTGTGCCATTATTCTTATCTCCATTTTCTTATTAGGAGAGCTTTGTTTGTATCAAAGGCCTAAGGAAATTAAATGCAAAGCTAAGCTAGGACAACAAAACTTGACTGTGTGCAGAAAGGAAATTAGAAGCTGACACCCGTCTACTCTGAACATCGTGGTCAGAGGACTTGAAGTGGAGCCATTTCCCCCACGGGAATCTTGCAGAGACACAAAAATACCTCTTTTCTCCTCTTTGATCCACAGTGGTCAAGCTGACCCACAGCCCAGGGTCTTCTCAGTGAGCCACCCCTCTCCTTCCCAGCTCCTCATGTCTCTCCTACAAGGGACCAGAAACTAGTCAGTTATGTATGTGTTCTCAACCAACTACAGATGGATCGTATTTGTAGCTAAGTCAGGGTGTCTATTGCTGCAGCAAAACATCATTGCCAAAAATCAAGTTGGCGAGGCAAGAGTTAATTCAGCTCACACTTCCAGATCACAGTTCATCATTGGAGGAAGTCAGGACAGGAACTCACCCAGGGCAAGAGCCTGGAGGCAAGAGCTGATGCAGAGGCCATAAAAGGTGCTGCTTTCTGATTTGCTTCCCCTTGGCTTGCTCGGTCTGCTTTCTTATAGAACCCAGGACTACCAGCCCAGGGATGGCACCACGCCCAATAGGCTGGGCCCTTCCCCCTTGAGGAGCACTAATTGAGAAAATGCCTTACAGCTGGACCTTATGGAGGCATTTCCTCAAGGGAGTCTCCTTTCTCCAAAGTGATAACTCCAGCTTGTGTCAAGTTGACACACACAACCAGCCAGTCCAATTTGGAAAGGCTTGATACTATGAGTGTGCATAGACTCCATAGCTCCTCCCCAAACAAGACGATACAACACCCATTTCCAAAGCGATGACATCATGTTGGGTACATTAAGTAATCTAGAGATCAGCTAAAGGAGGCCCAGTGCAGGCTCTGTGCAGAGTCTACAGTTTTTATCTAGGGCACTCAAGCTTGCATGGATTTTGGTATTCTAGGTTGGCAGGGGTGAGGATGACCAATCCCTAGTAGACAGCAAGGATCACTATAAATCAAGAAATCACCCGTGCTGACGGGAAAGGGGTAGCAGGCAGCAGAACATGGTAGCTGTGCCGGTTTATCATGTGCTTATCATCTGCTGGGCACTATGCCCTGAACTTTACTTGCACTGTTTTATTAAATCCTTACGAGCTGTGTAATAAACACTTTTGTCATAACGATTTCATGGTGAAGGAGACATTAAGCCATTTGGCTTTGATTGTACCCTTAGAAGGTACCAGAAGCAGGACTTCAGAGACCAGAGCCATCTGGCAACCTGTGCACCATCATCATTATCACCATCATCATCATCCTCTAATTGTATTGCATTTGTGTGTGACGGGTGTGTACACGTGCATCGCGGTGCATGTGTGGAGTCAGAGGACAACTTTGCAGGAGTTGGTCCTCTCCTTCTACATGCAGGTTCTTGGGATCAAACTCAGGCTTGGTGGCAAGTACCTTCATGTGCTGAGTCCTCCCCTGGGCCCCAAACCTATGCTTTTGACTATGGAGTTTTAGGTGACTTGTGCATTTTAACTGAGTCCCAGTAAAAGATCCAGTTCCTCAACATGAAGAAGGACTTTTTAAAAATGCCTTTCATTATGAAGTGATGTATTTATTAAGTAAAAGATAGACTTAGAGATTAAAAATATTAACCAAAATCCTTATCAATAATCAATATTTAATATATTAGCATCTCCATTTCTTTCAGGCATGTCGGTTTGTGTACATATCTATTTAGATGCAAATGTAATCAAAAGTGCACTATTTGGTGGTATGCTTCTTTTCACTTCATTTATTTTTAACATTCTCCCAACACTGAATATTTTTACAAGCTAATTTTTAATAGCTTGTTTGACTAATGTAATTTATTTCCCCCATCCCATTTTGTTAGGTTATTTCTAACCAGTTAGGTTCTGAGTATTGTTCACACTAACATGGATGTCCTTCCTGATCCTCTGTTCCCTCTCTATGGTGACACTTACTCAGAGTCAACCACAGTCCAACAATATTCAATGGAAAAATCTACTAAACAGTTGGCAAATTGAAGCTGTGTGCCATTCTGAGTGGCAAGAATCTTGTTTTTTTGGGGGGGGGCTTTAAACATTTCTTTTATTATATATTTTCTTTATTTACCCTTCAAATATTATCCCCTTTCCTGATTTCCCCTCCGAAAACCCCCTATCCCTTTCCCCCTCTCCCTACTCACCAACCCACCCTCTCCCGCTTCCTGGCCCTGGCACTCCCCTACACTGGGGCATAGAGCCTTCACAGGACCAAGGGCCTCTCCTCCCATTGATGACCAACAAGGCCATCCTCAGCTACATATGTAGCTGGAACCATGAGTCCCACCATGTGTATTCTTTGGTTGGTGGTTTAGTCCCTGGGAGCTCTGGGGGTACTGGTTGGTTCATATTGTTGTTCCTCCTATGGGGCTGCAAATCCCTTCAGCTCCTTGGGTCCTTTCTCTAGTTCTTCTACTGGGGACCCTGTGCTCAGTCCAATGGTTGGATGAGAGGATCCACCTCTGTATTTGTCAGGCACTGGTAGAGGCTCTCAGGAGACAGCTATATCAGGCTCCTGTCAGCAAGCACTTGTTAGCATCGACATAGTGTCTGTGTTTGGTGACTGTATATGGTATGGATCCCCAGGTGGGACAGGCTCTGGATTATCCTTCCTTCAGTCTCTGCTCCACACTTTGTAACTCCTTCCATGGGTATTTTGTTCCTCCTTCTAAAAAGGACCGAAGTATCCACACTTTGATCTTGCTTCTTCTTGAACTTCAGGTGGTCTGTGAATTGTATCTTGGGTATTCCGAGCTTCTGGGCTAATATTCACTTATCAGTGAATGCATACCATGTGTATTCTTTTGTGATTGGGTTACCTCACTCAAGATGATATTTTCTAGTTCCATCCATTTGCCTAAGAATTTCATAAATTCATTGTTTTTAATAGCTGAGTAGTCCTCGACTGTGTAAATGTACCACATTTTCTGTATCCATTCCTCTGTTGAGGAACATCCGGGTTGTTTCCAGCTTCTGGCTATTATAAATAAGGCTGCTATGAACATGGTGGAGCATGTGTCCTTATTACATGTTGGAGCATCTTCTGGGTATATGCTTAGGAGTGGCATTGCTGGGTCCTCAGGTAGTACTATGTCCAGTTTTCTGAGGAACCGCCAAACTGATTTCCAGAATGGTTGTACCAACTTGCAATCCCACCAGCAATGGAGGAGTGTTCCTCTTTCTCCACAACCTTTCCAGGATCTGCTGTCACCTGAGTTTTTGATCTTAGCCATTCTGACTGGTGTGAGGTGGAATCTCAGGGTTGTTTTGATGGCAAGAGTCTTGTAATGGCTTATTTTGTCTCACCTGGGACATGAAGGAGTTGTCTTTTTGTTCTGAATATTCATGCTTCATACACTTACACCACACACATACACACACACTCACACCCCCCACATGCACTCACACACATATACACACTCATACACCCCCACACACACATATTCACACTCATACACACTTATACATATACACCCACACTTACACACCCACACACACACATACTTACTCATATACATAGACACACACACTCACATACATTCATACACATTTACTCATATACGTATACACATTCACACACTCACAATCACTCATACATATATACACTCACACACATTCATACACATACACTCACACACACTCATACACATACAAACACACACACATACTCACCTATACATATACACACAAACGCACATGTACAAACACACAGACTCACATGTGATGTTACACTGTGCACAGGAGCTGGGATCAGTCACGTGTCTTCGTTCTTTTCTTTTTGTCTGATTTTTTTGAGACAGAATCTCACTTTGTACTCCTGGATATATAGCTCTGAACTCACTATGTAGACCAGGCTGGCCTCTGACTTTGCTCAGTCCCCCTGCCTTTGCTGCCAAAGTGTGGGGATTACGAGGAAGAGTTACTATGATCTGCTCACATGTTCCCCTAAGGAGAGCCTCTCCCCAAAAAGATCCTCCCATGAGGCAAGAACTGCCCAGCATCACAACGTGGAGCCCCTAACTTGCGGAACAAGTTGCTGTTATTTTTCCACACTTGCCGAATTCCAGCCACATAATAGACAGTGTCTTAGATACTGCTGGTCCCGACTCTGCAGTCTGGAGAAGCCGGCAAGCCTGGTGAAAGCGGGATGAAGGGAATGCACTCAGCCGAAATGGGGTCTGGAAAGGGGCACTTGTGGTAATTGCCATGTCTGGTTCCACATTCTCGGACAACTACTTAGAGCTCTGACCAACCATGCAAAGACAATGCCTGACTTGTTGGCCTGAACAAAGGCAAACAACGCTCCCCACTCCCCATGATTCCACGGGCCATTTTGTGGGCTGAAATAAGAAAGGAAGGGAACCAGGCGTGCGGTGCACCCTGCTTTCACTGAAGATGGAGAGACATAAAGCCAAGGGTGTGTCCAGGTTTGCCTGTCCACTTCAGATAGTGAGGCACAAATAAGAAACAGACAGTTTGTAAAAGAAGTGTTTTTGTTTTGTTTTGTTTTTTTTTTAGCTGTGGCCCCGAGGAACAATGTGGCTGCTACTGGGGCTGTGACTCTTTATGCCTGGCCAGAGGTGACCAGGGTCATCATCCCTGCCCAGGAGAGAAGAGCATATCAAACCCCCAGTCTGACTCTGAGTGGAAGAGAGTGGTTAGTGATGGTTTGAATGAGAACGCCTCCATAGACTTGTGAGTTTGAATATTTGATTACCCGTTGGCTAGCTGCTTAGGAAGGGTTGCAGTCATGACCTTGTTGGAGAAGGTGTGTCATTAGGGGCGGGCTTTTAAAACCTCAAAAGCCCACACACATCAGACCCAATCTTGCTTGTCCTCTCTTTGCCTGAAACATGTAGATCAGATGCCTGCCTGCCTTCCTCCTTGCTCCTCACCATGATGCTCAAGGACTAACCCTCTGAAACAGTAAGCAAGCCCCACACCCCCACCAAATACTTTCTGTTGTTATACGTGGCTGTGGTCATGGAGTCTCACCACAACAATCGAACAGTGTCTGAAACACGGGGGTTTACATATTTTTCAGTTTCTGTGTAACAAGACATGTTTAACATTAAAATACATTTTGTTGTGGCATTACTACATAGATAATTTCCAAGAGAGAAATTTAATATAATATATAATAATATAATGTAAACTAGTAATTAATATCATTCTCATTATTTCTATAATTATATATTTATTATACATTTTTATTTTATATATTTATATTTTAAATATGTTGATTATATATATCAATACATAACATTAATATATATAAATATAATTATATTATATATTTGTTTTAGTTAGGGTTTTACTGCTATAAACAGACACCATGACCACAGCAACTTTGTAAGGACAACATTTAATTGGGGCTGGCTTACAGGTTCAGAGGTTCAGCCCATTATCATCAAGGCAGGAGGATGGCAGCATCCAGGCAGCCATGGTGTAGGAGGAGCTGAGAGTTCTACATCTTGTTCAGAAGGCAAACAGGAGAAGACTAGCTTCCGGGCAGCTAGGATGAGGGCCTTAAAAACCACACTCACAGTGACATTCCTACTCCAACAAGACCACACCTTCTAATAGTACCACACCCTAGGCCAAGCATACACAAACCATCACATTCCACTCCCTGACCCCCATATGCTTGTTCAAACACATGAGTCTATGGAGGCCATCCCTAGCCATAGCATAATAAAAATGTATATCCCTAGCCATAGCATAATAAAAATATACATTTAGTGCAACTTCCAAAGTCCCCATAGTCTATAGCAGACTCAACAATGTTAAAAGTCCAAATATAGATAATTATATATAGTATATATAAAATACATATAAAATATATCAATTAATAAAATAATATGATAATTAATATAATTAATTTTTAGCAAGTCTATTATCCTGACTATTTCCTTAGCACCAATTCGCTGGTCTACAGCTGTCTTTCATTGTTACACTCATTAACGGTACTATAGTGGTCTAGTTTCCTTTTGGCTGCTATGATAATCACCACGACCAAAACACAACTTGAGGAGGAAACAGTTTATTTCACCTCGCAGTTAAAGTCCTTCACCAAGGGAAATCAGGGCAGGAACTAAAGGCAAGAACCTAGAACAGAAACCATGAAGGAACTCTACTTACTTACAGGCTCACATTCAACAATCTTTCTTATATAGCCTAGTGCCCACCTCCCTAGGGATGGCACCACCCATAGTGGACTAGACCCTCCTATTTATCAATTAGCAATCAAGAAAATGTTCCCATAGACATGTTCAATCAAAGCATTTCTTCAATTGAAGTCCCCTCTACCCAGGTGACACCCAAATCGAACAGTGGCATATGGTACGACTCCTCGTTCCAAACTTAGCTCTCGTAAAGCCATTACATCAGCTCATCCCACAAACAGCTCAGTTTGGCATGTAACACAGCCATGTACAACATGTAAAATTCCATTATGGTTAAGAGGAACGTATAAGACTGTATCATGCTTCAATTAAAAGAAGAATACACTGGTAACTAAGCTAGAGGCAGAGCTAGGTGGTAGAGGGGTTCCCTTGATGTGACAGACCCTGGGTTTGATTCCCAGTACTGAAGAAAAGAATCAATATAGATAAAACAAAAGACTATTGAGCTCAGTGATTGGGGGCTTACCATGCATGTGACCCTAGGCTTGAGGAAGGTTAGCCTGGAGCTCTCTGTTTGTAGCTCACCAAACTAGCTAAGTGAAAACTACATTTACCCTCCAGGCCCAATACTCTAGGGGCATATCTGCTTTAACTCTTTCTCTTTGCAGAGGAAAATAAGGGGTAGCCTGATAAAGCCAGTTGTTCAAACATTCTAGTGGGGCTTGTTTTCAATTCACACTTTCTGACTCAAAATACTGAGCATGCAAGCTCCCTTCCAACTACAGGGTCATATCAGTTAGTGTGGCTACTAGCTAGATATCCATTGGGCTGAGCATGGTAGTGCATGCCTTTAATCCCAGCAGTTGAGAGGCAGAGGCAGTCAGATCTCTGTTAGTT
Organism: Mastomys coucha; assembly: GCF_008632895.1. NCBI lineage: Eukaryota > Metazoa > Chordata > Mammalia > Rodentia > Muridae > Mastomys > Mastomys coucha. The sequence continues at coordinate 67,812,397 of NW_022196896.1, read as the reverse complement.
CAAGGCTGGCCTGGTCGATATAGTGAGTTCCAGAATAACCAGAACTACCCTGTCAAAAAATATTCAGGATGAGGTGTTGTTTTTTTTTTTTTTTTCTAGCTCTATCTATTTACCTATAAATTTCATTTTTTACAGATGAATAAAATTATATAAACCTACCACAATTTCATTATTTATTCATCTGTTGGCAATATCTAGGTTGCCTCAATTTCTGGGTATTATGAACAGCATTGCAGGGAACAAGAGTCTCTGTAGCAGGATGGGGCGCCCTTTGGGCTTATGCCTAAGATACAGCTGGGTCTGGAGGTGGATCTGGTACCTGATTCCTGAGTGATTTCCATGGCAGATGTACAAGTTTGCACTCGCAAAAGCAGTGGAGGAGCATCCCCTTTTCCCACACCCTCGACAGCATGAGCTGTCATTTGTTTTATTGATCTTGGCCATTTTGACTGGGGTAAGAGGAAATCTCAAAGTAGTTTTCATTTGCACTTCCGGGATGACTAAGGAGGTTGATCATTTCCTCAAGCATTTCGATGCCATTTGCGTCTCCTCCAGTGAGACCTCTCTGCTTAGTTCTACACCATATTTTTTTAAGTGCACTATTTGCTTTCTTGATGTCCAGGTTTTTGCTTGCTTGCTTGCTTGCCTTTAGTTTGTAGTTGTTCTTTATACACTTTAAATACTAACCCTCTATCAAATATGTACCTGGTAAAGATCTTTTCCCGTTCTGTAGACTGTCACTTTGTCTGAATGATGGTGTTCTTTGCCATGAAAGCTTTTCAGTTTCAAGAGGTGCCACTAATTAACTCTTGGTCTTAGTGATTTTGCTATCATCATCTTGTCCCCAAAGCCCTTCTCGTGCCAACGAATTCAAGACTATTTCCAAGTTTCTATTCTATCCGGGGTCAGTATATTTAGCTTTATGTTGAGGTCTTTGGTACATTTGAAGTTGTTCTGTGCAAGGTGATAAACATGGATCTGTTTGGATTCTTCCAGACAGTTTGACTAAGCACCATTTGTTGATGATGCTGTCTTCTTTCCACTGTACTTTTTTTTTTTTTTTTTTTTTT
>NW_022196896.1:67784876-67811302 GCF_008632895.1 Mastomys coucha | reverse complement strand
AATCATGTCTCCATAAGTGTGTGGATTACCTCCAAGTCTTCAGTTGGATTCCACTGACCAACGTGTGTTTTTAATGACAATAGCATGCTGTTATTACCACAGCTCTGTGATACAACTTGAAGTTGGAGGGGGGGTTGATACCACTAATGGCTATTCTTTTATTATTCAGGATTGTTTCAGCTATCCTGATGTGTGTGTGTGTGCTCACATGACAGCTCTTCCGTTGCTGTAAATAAATATCAAGAATAACTCATCAAGTTGGACAGTGGTGGCAACGCCTTTAATCCCAGAACTTGGCAGGCAGAGGCAGATGGATCTCTCAGTTTGAGGGCAGCCTGGTGTACAGATCAAGTGCCAAGACAGGCAGGGCTACACAGAAAAGTTGTAAAAATAAAATAAAATAAAATAAAAAACAAAGAATAACTGACCGTAATGAAGAAGCATGCTCAGAATCTACCTGGGAAGACAGTGAAGAGATGGATGGCCCTGGGCCAATAGGGGATAGAGCTGAGACCGGTCCCTGTAGATGCTTCTGTCTTATGTTAGCTTCCCAATGAACAGGTTTGTTCTCTTCTCTTGTTCTCCAGTGCTTAGGATTTTGTAAGCACTATCATGATACCTGAGCACTTTTACCTTAAAAACCCCCAAACCCAACATCAAACACCAATACTACCAAGTCAGTCAGACTTAGAGCTATGTTCTTGAGAGGAAAAAATACCTTAGTTGCTCTCTGTACCATCCTTCACTCCCCACTCCCACCCCCAAATGCCTCTCCCCCAACACATACATTCCAGCCTCTGGTACAAAGTGTTCTGCTAAATACTCGGTGTGAGAGGCATCTAGTTATCAACTAATCCTTTCAGATAAGACCATTGTAACGCTCCTTTTACAGATGGGGAGACAGGCTGAATATGCTCTTGTAACTGGCCCAGATATCAAAATGTGGCAAGGGAGAACAGAGACACAGCCAATGTGATTAGAAATTCAAAGCCGCGCCCAGGATAGGACTAACAGGAAATGATGAGACATCTGACTCGGAATGGTGCAGAGGGTTGGCAAGCAAGAGAAGGACTCAGACAAATGTAGCAAATCGAGGGCAAAGTGGCTTATTTACAGGAAAAGCATCATGCACCTCATGGGGAAAGAGGCAGGGACATAATGGGATTTCTTGAGAAGTTCTTTTTGTCCAGAATCCTAGCTGAGAGCTTAAATCTGAGGACCAAGGGACATTCTGAGTTCAGGAAGCCTCTGGCAGATTCTAAAGGTTGGGACGCCATCTCCTTGCAGGACCGACCTACACCCTCTGCACATTAAGGGACAGGGGCAGTTTGGGTCTTCACTGGATGTCTTTTTTTAGGTGTGTGGGTGGTTTGCCTGCACGTGTGTCTGTGTACCATGTGCGTGCAGTGCCCAAGGAGACCAGAAAGGATGTCTAATCCCATGGAGCTGGAGTTACAAAGTCTTGTGAGCTGCCAAGTGGGTGGGAACTGGAGCAATGCCCTCTGTAAGAATGACAGTGCTCCCAAGTGCCAAGCCTTCTCTGCAGCCCCATCATGGGCATCTGTTCTGTTCTGTTTGTTTTGAGGCAGGGTCTCACCATGTAGCTCTAGCTATCTTGGAACTTACTATGTAGACCAGGCTGGCCTTGAACTCACAGAAATCTGACTGCCTCTGCCTTCTGAGTACTGGGATTAAGTGAATGAGCCTGGCTCACTGGACATTTTTATTTAGCAGGTAGCCACACTAACTGATGTGACCCTGTATCCCTGAGTAGGGAAAAGGATGGAGGAGGACCCCCGTCTAAGACGAAAGTAACAGTAGAATAGCTGCCGTGCTTCACTGTGTTCCTTATAGATCATATGGGAAAAATGGAACCATATTACACATTGGTTGTGACAAATGGGCTTTACAAAATATCACTGTTGAGTTTTTAGGTTAGGATACAAAAATGTGTGTCACAGCCGGGCGGTGGTGGCGCATACCTTTAATCCCAGCACTTGGGAGGCAGAGGCAGGCAGATTTCTGAGTTTGAGGCCAGCCTGGTCTACAGAGTGAGTTCCAGGACAGTCAGGGCTACACAGAGAAACCCTGTCTCGAAAAAAAAAAATGTGTTCCTATGGCACCTTTATACACATATACATATGGCACATGTACATACATATGTACATAGTGCATATATATACATATACATATAAATCATATACATATATACATATACATCAAATACATACACAAATATAAATGCATCATATACACATACATACACATATACATCATATACACATATGCACATATATACATATATACATATATACATACACATGTACACATATACATCAATACATAAACATATACATATATACATACACATATACATATATACATACACATATACATCATATACATATACATTATATACACATACAATGTGTCACTATGCTTTGTTGTTCTTCCTGGCTGGTTTCCCTCTTGCTCCCCGGCAGTCCTACCTTCTGCTTCCATGTATTTATTATTTTATCTAAGTACACTGTAGCTGTCTTAGCCATCTTCAGACACACCAGAAGAGGGCATCAGATCTCATTACAGATGGTTGTGACCCACCATGTGGTTTGCTGGGATTTGAACTCAGGACCTTCGGAAGAGCAGTCAGTGCTCTTAACCACTGAGCCATCTCTCAGACCCTCTTACCCTTTCTTAAAGTTCTGACCTGTACATTCGCACACACACAATTTAAAATGTATGTTCCATAAAAAAGCAAAAGCATGCAGTATTTAAACATGGAGTATTTGTCTTTCTGAGTCTGCCTTACTTTGCTTAACCTAATGATTTCTAGTTACAATCATTTTCTTACAGTCATGACATCGTTTTTCTTCATGGCTACATGAAATTCCACTGTGTGTGTGTAGGTCCTCTATCTGTTGATGGGTATTTAGGCTATTTCCATTTCCCTGCTATTGAACTCTGTGGTATGTTGATGTAGAGTCCCTTGGGTATTTGACCCAGAGTAGGTCACAGGGTAGTTCTATTTTTAGATTTTTGGGAAACTCTCACACTGATTTCCACAGCAGCTTCACAAATTTACATTCCCACCAACAGTGAAAAAGGATTCCTACGTTTCCACATCCTGGCCAGGCCAGGATGTTCTCCTGATTACAGCCGTTCCGACTGGGTGAGGTAGAATCTCGGAGCAGTTTTAATTTGTATTTTCCCGACGGCTGAGGGTGTTGAACACTTTCCTAAGTGTTTATTGACTGAAGAAAAAAGTGCACCAGAAGACAAGGGCAGACAGAGAGCAACCCTGGACAGAGATGCATTCCAAGAACTCTGAAAAGGTGATTAGGTCATGAGAGCAGATGACGAGGCTGGTGATGAGGAGGCTCCTTTGGTGCCGCCTGGAAGAAACATGTGGAGGAGCAATTCACCCACGAGTATATATCTATCTTCCCTTTCTCCAGTTTAACTTAGAGGAAGAGGGAGAGACATGAGAGAGAGAGAGAGAGAGAGAGAGAGAGAGAGAGAGAGAGAGAGAGAGAGAGAGCACAAGCCATTAAGCAGTCAGTGTGGTCTCTGCTTTAGCTCCAGTCTCTAGGTTCCTGCTTCAAGTTTCTGCTGACTTCCCTCAATAATGGGCTGTAGTCAGGGTGTGTCAGCCAAATGTGCCCTTTCTTCCCCAAGTTGCTTTTGATCATGATGCTTATCACAACAATAAAAAAGCAAGCTGAAACAGTTGTCACTGGGGTTGGGGAGATAACTCAGAGTGCCTGTCTCACATGTGGAAGACCCTGCCTTTAATTTCCTTGGAAATTAAAAAATGCCATAGCCCATTGGAAGAACTAAATAAGATAAAATTGGGAAAAAAGGTGAAAATATTAACAGTTTGAGAACATTCCCCACAAAGTGGAAAACAAAGCATAAGAAAGAGATAAAAGTTAACCAGAAATAACAGTGGAGCTATGAGTCTGCTTAGCAGGCTCCCCCAAAACCTGTAGTTTAAGAAAGAACACTGGAGCCGGGCGGTGGTGGCACATGCCTTTAATCCCAGTACTTGGGAGGCAGAGGCAGGTGGATTTCTGAGTTCAAGGCCAGCCTAGTCTACAGAGTGAGTTCCAGGACAGCCAGGGCTACACAGAGAATCCTTGTCTCGAAACAAACAAACAAACAAACAAAAACAAAAAAACAAAAAAACAAAAAAAAAAGAAAGAAAGAACACTGGAAATCAAGGAAGAGGATTAGGTCAACAAATGAAAAATTTCCCAGTCAGAAAAAGCCTGGATTTCTAAATGAAAAGGGCTAACTATCCAACTAAACAATCAATGCCAACTAACCAATTAATGCCAACCAACCAACCAGTGCTAACTAACCAGTCAATGCTAACTCCCTTGCCAATGCCAACTAACCAAACCATAAAAATAAATTCATACGAGCCAACTCATGGTGAAATCTCAGATCACTCAGGACAGAAGACCCTGAAGCTTCCTGGAATGAAAATAACACAGATAATAGAGCAGAATTGATGGCCGCCGCATCTCAAGAGCACAGATGTACCCAGCAATGCCTACAGAATCCCAAGGGAAGATGATTCCCAACATAGAAATACACAAATTTCCCTAAAGCCTCATTCAAATGAAGACTAGGAAAAGACATGAGCAGCCAAGCCACTCTCAAGGAGCTTGTTCTGATGAGTCTGATTGAGTCCACTAAAACAAGGGGGCAAAACCAAGAGAAACAGACATGGGATCAACTGCGGAACCCAACACAAGAGAATGGAGGGCGAGATCAACCAATGGCAGAAGGGCAGACAGTTGTGGTGTAACTGCAGAGGAAGACTGACTCAGGACAAGAACCTAAACTAAGCAAAGACAGAACTTTATTAACTGCCAAAAGAGCAGATGTTACACTGAAAAGGACATAAACTGATCAGATATTAAGTAGCTTAGCTATCTGCCATACTTTCAAATACTTATATAACTAATTGTAACAGTTTTGAGGAGAATAAGGAGTGGTGCTAGAAGTGGTATTGGGGAGCCTATTTAAGAAACCTAAGTAACAAGTCTCCCACACAGGAAATAGATTGAAACATTGAAAGTCAGGAGATAGTAATGGAAAGCTAACTATTCAGAAATATGGAAGCAATTATCAGCAGAAACAATGTAACAAGCAGGAGAGGAGATAAGGGGGCAAATGAATGACACAAGGAGGTTTGGCTTTAAGTCCTATACATAACTATTCAATTTTAAAAGCTAAGCATCCATACGAGTTAAAATGTATATAGATTAAAAGCATAAACACAGTAGATGTGACAATATTAGTACAAGATAAAATAATATTTAAGCCAAAAGCCAAAAGTATTATGAATAAAAAGTTATTTCATAATGTTAAAAGGCTCTCTCTATTGAGAAGACATACTGTTGTAAATCTTATCCTCTTGACTGCATACAGCCATTAAGTAATAGTCTTAATATGTATTAAAATATGACAAAAACATGGCAATAACAAATTCATTAGAACTCTTTATCCAAATCTTTCTCAAAAAGCTGAGATTAAACAGACAAAAGAATTAATTCTGTATTCATGTTGAAGAGATGAATAGTATAATTAAGTAGAATATATTCTTACCTAACCATGTAAGTATTTGCACACATATATATCCACATACATTGTTTTTCAGTTGACCTTAGAACACTCATGAGATACATTAAGGGCTAGTGAGGGAGCTCAGCAGGTAGAGGTGCTTGCCACAGAGACAAAAAACTTGAGTCAGTCCACAGGACCCACATGGTAGCAAAAGAGAACAAAGTCCCACTAGTTGCCTTCTGATCTCCAGTGTGAGCTCACACACAAAATAAATACATTAAAATGTAATTCTAAAAAACTTAAGAGACATCATTCAACAGTACACATTAAAAATTCCAGTATAGCTCAACACGAACATGCATTATAGTTATCCAGTCTCAGGCCATAGGTGGTAAAATTAAAAATAAAGAAAGCAAAACAGCAGGGAAAAAATTAAATCACTTACATACTTTCTTTTTTTTTTTTAAAGAATTATTTATTTATTCTATGTATGTGAGTACACTGTAGCTTCAGACACACCAGAAGAGGGCATTGGATCTCATTCCAGATGGTTGTGAGCCACCATGTGGTTGCCGGGAATTGAACTCAGGACCTCTGGAAGAGCAGTCAGTGCTCTTAACCTCTGAGTCATCTCTCGAGCCCCACTTACATACTTTCAATGTTAATCTCTAGAGTAAAACAGAAAATTTAACAGATATCGTTGACTCTTTTAAAATGGACAGTAAATTTAACAAGACAAAACCAGAATCTTAAAGGTGGCAACAATATCTTGAAGACCGCATGTGTCAAAGCTGGGGAGATGGCTCAGTCCCGAAGGTACCTGCCAGTAAGCTCCAGTTCACACCCCAGAAACAAAGGAAACCCAGGTGTGGTGCTGTGTGCTTGTAAGCCAGCCCTAGGGCAGCAGAGACTCATGGATCCCTGGGGTAGCTGCCCTGCCAGCTTGGCTTAATTAAAAAGCTCCAGGCCAGTGTGAGGCAACCTGCCTGAGAAACTATACCCAAGGTCATCCTCTGCTACACACACACACACACACACACACACACACACACACACACACACCTCTATAGAAGAGGAATTAATCAAAATGAAAAAAACCCAATATAATTGATATAACCAATACAACAAAATAACCAATAAAACCAATACAACCAAAAACTGAGGAAGTTAGTGGGGAAGACAGATAAACTTTGGAAACTCAGAACATCTGTAAAGGAAAGACAGCTAAATAGAATTAAGAAAAGACATATAAATAAATAAAATCACAAAGAGGGGCAAAAATCCTCATTTCTTATCAAGAATTTTAACATCTAGATGACACACTTTGTTAAAGCGATGTTTTCAAAGGCAAAAATCATTTTGTGGGACTTTTAAAAAGCTGTATTGTGGTGGGACACACACACAAATGTCACACTAAGTAGACAAGTAAGGGCAGTAACTTCTGCATAGTACAGCTCTCAATATGGTTTTTAAGCCTTTTCCATCACCCAAAGAACAATCCTGTAACTGCTAAACCACCTCCCGTTCCTCTTCCCTAGGCCCCCATAACCTCTAATCCACTTTCTATGGATCTACAGTTCTGGCTATTCCATGATGGAGAGCCACATACCTTGGGTGTTCTTGGGATGGCCCAATTTCAGTTATCTGTCCTCAGCTTTCATTCACCACCACATTTGTGAGAATGTCACTCCCTTGTATGGATCAATACTGTCTTATGCTAGGGACAACGTAGCCAACAGTGGCTTTGAAAGGAGGAGAAAGCAATCAACAGATCAATTGCTTTGGAACAGAGTGAAAAGAAAATCTCTTCTTAGTTTGGACATGGTGGCTCATGGCTTCATTCCCAGCACGCAGGAGGCAGAGACACGCAGATCTCTGTGAGTTTGATGGCAGCTTGCTCTACATAGTAAGTTCCAGATAACTGTCTCAAAAACAACAAATAAGCAAACAAAGAAAAATCTCTCCTTGAAAAGTTATTTGCTTATGTTACAAGAAACTTCTCCCAGACCCAGGAGACAGGTAAAGGTTCCAAAGACCGAGGAATATATGATACCTAAATCATTTTAGAAGAATAACAGGACCCTGAACAGACAAAATTCTTAATAAATAGGCTAAGAAGGAAAGAATTACTTCTGAAAACACAGGAACTTAAAAGGAGCTTGTGAAGCGCGATTTATTGAAGCTCTTAGAAACTCAAAAGTGACTCTCCCTGAAGGTTTATCCCAGGAGCTCAGGACAGTCCAACCCTGAGAAATCTCTCACTGGAATGGAACATTTGCAAACTAAAGAAGAGAAGCAACATGTATAGTCTTCTCACATGTAGAACACAATTTCCATCAAATTCCAACCTCTTTTTCCAAGTAAATTAGAAAAAGAAAGAATGTTCCTTTGCTAATTCCCTTACCTATTGGTTAAATAATACGAGTGTCCCATAAAAGCCAGAGTAATACAGATTATCATTCTACAACCATGAAGAGGTCGAGACCCACAGGTTGAGAAACCCTGCTCCAAAGCCTTTTCTCCTTAGGGACAAATACCAAAGAGGTGAATTTCAATGAAATGAAGAAATTTTACAGCTTTCAGGAAATACGAGAATAAACATCAAAAACAAGAATGCTCATGTTTTAAAGCTGTCAATGAGCTCAGCGGCCTGTAAACTCCAAAGGGAATTTCAATCGGATATTCTGCGGAAGTTGGCAAGCTGACTCCAAATGCATTGGGGGAAAGAGAAGTATGAAGAACCGACAGAAATACTGAAAAACAAAAAACAAAAAACGAAAACAAAAACGAGGATAAAGAGAGGAGAATTGCCCTGCCAGATTGCGAAACCAATTGCCAGACTACCACAGTTAGAGCAGGGTGATTGCCGTGCGGGAGAGATTCACAGAGAAGCTCCGTCTACACCCTGGGATTTATTGCGTCACCCAAGTGGCGTTTCAAATTAGTGTGGGAAGTGGTAGGACATTTGCTGTCTACTGGGAAAACACAGATCCCTGCCTCGCATCACAGGAAAGGCAATTGATTTCAGGTCTAATTAGAGAAAGTTCCAAATAGAGACTTCTGAACTCAGAAGAAGCGGGGGTTACTGGCTGTGAACCAGATTTCCTATGCAATGCCCCAGACCGGCTGTGAGTGGGAGTGCTAGCCCCCAGGGCCCTCCCTGCCTTGGTGTGAGAGCCCGCAGGAAGAGTGAAGAGTTCTGAGGTGTATTTCTTAGTCTGTAAGGTCCTTCCAAGTCCGTATGGTCTTTCCAAGTCCAGTTTCATCAACCCGGAGTTGCCCAAGGCACTCATACGACTTTCCAGTGCAACAGGAGCCTGTAAAACCGGATCCTCCTGAGATTGAATGCTATTCCTGAGCTGGTAGTGATGCCAGAGATCCCACAGAATCATGGAGATCCCCTTCAGTGTGAAGACACAAAACTTCTGAGTTACTGGGAGTTACTGCCACCATAGATATGACTTGTATAGGTGGCTTCATTTGGCTGGATCAACTCAGTAGGTTTTTTTCTTTTATTTTTTAAGAAAAATATTTACATCTATCTATCTATCTATCTATCTATCTATCTATCTATCTATCTATCTATCTATGTATTGTGTGTATACACAGAGCAGATGGGGAGGTCAGAGGACAACTTCAGGGAGCTGGTTTTGTCTTTCCACGGTGTGAGTCTTGAGATCAAACTCAGGTCACCAGGTTTCACAGCCGTAGATTATAGGAGTGGTGTGTATTCCACTCCAACCTGTGCTGCCCAAGAGACCCTTTCACAACAATGGAATTAGTCCCTGTCTTCACTTTCCTGTTCAGTAGCCACGGGGGTGGAAGTGTTTACACTCAAAATGTGGCTGGCACAACAGGAGCCAAATCTCCACCATGCTTTAATGCAGTTTAAATATCCATGCTGACGCGTGACTGCCCACGGATGTGAGCAAGTACGACTTCTAAGGGTCGTCGGCCTGAGCCCCCGGGGCCAGGTAGGACCTTGTGGAAGTCCCATGGCATAGAGCTGGACTAGAACCAGGGGGAGTCTTCAGAGAAGCTCTTCTAGTTTCTTACTGATTCCAGACCCAGCTATAAACTTAGCAGCTTAAAACAATTCCAAAGAGTTATCTCACACTTCCGGAGGTCAGGAGGCCAAAATGATCTTAATGTAGGAGGAGGAAGTCGAAGCATTGACGAGGCTGGCTCCTTGGGGACTTAGATTGAGGGGTAGAGGTGAGCAAGAGGGGATGGTATTTTGTACAGCCCGCGCACTGTCTTCTCGACACTGGAGAGGTGGTGACTGTCTTTTGAGCTGTAAAGTTCTACAAACAGAGCAATGTTTGAAGAAGAGTATACTGGCAGAGCTGTGTGTGAGTAGGCAGAGATGGGGGAAGAGGTGCTGGAGGGCAGGGAAACTAGTGAATAAACAGAGGCATGGGCTATTTTGTTTCAGAGAGAACAGGCAGAAAACTCCTTGTCAAGCAAAAAGCGCACTTAAAACACCACCACAGGGGCTAAACAAAACATCCCCACAGCAGCCAGCTTAAATCATTTCAGAAAGAAACATAATTTCTGATTTTATTGGTGTATGTACTCGAGGAATTTGTGTAATTGTAGGGTCTGACAATGACTTTACTGATGCCTACCTCTGTCACCAAGGAGTGTATGTTTCACTGAAAATACACCACATACGGAAGACACTGAAACCTTTCCACTTGCACCAGGTAATTTTCTAAGCTCAGCCAATGATTCTATATGAAGGAGCACCGTGGTCCAGGTATTTGAATGAACACAGATAAGATATAAGGCTTGGGGCCATCCTTCCAACAGCAAAGAGTTGGGTTTTTAGCACAGGAAGTTGTGGTGTTTATCGCCCGCCCTTCACCTTGAAGAGAAAGAGAGCCCGGCTCTTACCTACCAGATGGCCCTCTCTCTGTGGCTTGGGTGCCATCTGGAATTGGTTTTGATAAATCCAAACACTAGAGCTACATTATCTTTCTAGCTAAATATATCAGTTAGTTCATTAGCCTGACAATCTATCCATTGCTTTCACAAGCTAAACAAGATAGGACTGGAGACAGAGGGTGGGTTTTGTTCACCAGGAAACCACTGAAGAGAAATCAGCCTGCCTTCAGTGACCTCTAGAACGATTTCAAAGATCCAGAGGCCAGCTGAGTCCCTGAAGGGATGTAGACACTGCCCCGGGGACTGTGGAGAGCGGCATCTGGCAGGATACGGGCGGGGCTTGGCTGGGTTTCTGATCCTGGGTTATTACTCAAAGCACTCCAGTCTCTAGACACCTAAAGACTAAAGGCAGCCAGAAACTTTCCTTCTTCTCTTTAGAGAATTCTCATCTGTATATTTGTGCACATACATAAAAAAAGAAAAAGTAAAAGTAAAATCATTTTCCAAGCTTGTAACAAAACCCCAGTCCTTCCTCAGCCAGCCTTTCCACAGCTCACTTTAAAATGCACCCAGTTCCGAGATCAGCTGCTTCTTTGGATTCTTTTTTTTCTTGCCACCTTATTTTGGTGCGCCCGTTCATACATGTGCACACCTATGTGTAGGGGTGGTGGTGGTGCTGTATGTGTGTATATGTGTGTGTATGTAGGCCAGAGGCAAATGAAAGGGGTGTGTGTGTGTGTGTGTGTGTGTGTGTGTGTGTGTGTGTGTGTGTGTAGTTCAGAAGCGAATGAAAGGCCCCTTCCATATTATCTCTCACTTTGTTTTTGGAGAAAATATAGAAGAGAGGCTCTCTCAGTGAGCAGGGATCTCACCTATTCAGACAGTCTGGCTGGCCAATGAGCTCCAGAGATCCATCTGTCTCTTTTTCTGCCCCTCCCCCGGCACAGACCGCAGAGTCTCGCTCCTCCCTGGGTACTAAGGCTCTGACCTGCTTGGTGGTAAGCACTTTCCCAACTCAGCCGTCTCCCTGCCCCCCCCCCCCCCCCCCATATCGTCACTCTTTTTAAACCAAATTTTAAAGTTTTGTTTGTATGTGAGTGTTTTCCCTGAATGTGTGTTTGTGTACCACATGTGTACAGTGCCCACAGAGGGCAAAGAGGGCGTTCTGATGCCTTGGATCTGGAGTTAGAAATGGTCGTGACCCACCATGTGGGTACTGGGAATTGAACTCAGTGCCTTTAACGACTGAGCCTTGTCTCCAACCTGCACGTGTCCAAGACTCTTTAAAAACACACTTTTGGTACCTATCTTTACATTTCCATTTAAGTCACCATTTATCTCCTTTGTTGAGAAGGAGAGAATCTGTTCTCCTGGGGGTCCCAGGTTCCCTCTCAGTATGATCCTCTACATCGATCAATAGCAACAGTAAAGGTTTCCATGTCTATGGAAATGGTCCTTAACACTCAGCTCTGCCCTGGGCTGTAGTCCCTGCCTTTTCTTTATTCATTAAACCTTCATTGTCCTTCCTACAACAACAATAATATTTTGTTTGTTTTCTGGAAATGGGGTCTAACTCTGTACAGTCTGTAAGGCTGTCCCGGAGCTTAGCTTGGAGCTCTAGCTGGCCTCAAACTCACACCAGCCTCCCTACTCCAGCCCTCTCTGTGCAGGGATTTCAGGTGTGAGTTACCACGCTTGATTCAATAATCTTTTGTGTTTAGATGTTTTAGGTGCCAATTGGTGATCTACCCTTATTCTTATAAATATTTCCAAACAGCAGTTTCTCCTTTATGTGTTCAAATAGTATTTATTAAAATCATTTTTCCTTTGGAGAGACCCTTTCTTTAATAGTCTGTCCTTCTGTCTGTCATTCCCTGTCACCACAAGACAGACCCATCCTCAGCATGGGCACCTCTCCCTCTCACTGAACTGGAGATTTGTCCTGGAGTTGGGGGGGGGAGGGAAGGGTCTCCTCTTAGACCACGCCCTCATTCTGATAGAGCCCATTATTCCTTTAAGGACACAAGAGAGGAACGAGGCATAGGGGTCGGGGACAGGGCTGTAATCCCAACATGCTGGCAGGAGGATCCCAAGTTTGAGGTCAACCCGAGGATCTGCACAGCTAGACCGTCTTTTGGAATCAAGCAAACAACAAGCATAGGCCAGAGAAACAAAGCAAGGCTTGGGAATTCTGTTCTACTTTCCCTGTGGCTGCCTAGGTAGAAATTCAGCTTTGAGATGTTTTCCTGAAGGTTGTTGAAGATGGATATGTTCATTGTCCTCTATCACTTATAGCAGAAGCTGATGCGGACTGATGCCCAGTCTCTCCTCAAAGCCTTGATCCTCTTTCTCTCTCTTTCTCTCCTCCCCCACCCCTCTTATAATGTTTTGAGTCAGTGGAAATCTTTAAGATTCTCTGTTGCTACGGGGTCATGTGACCTGTGGACAGTTCTGTGGTTGCCTGAGTGAGTCCCCTTCATCTACAAATGCATTCTTTTCTTCCAGGAAACTGTCTCACCCGGTGCTTCCTTCTTCTCTCGGCTTTTCTCTCTGTTCTTCTGCCCTATTGTGAGATGCCTTTCTAAGTGGATCTCAAATCCCGACGAAGAAATCAGCCAAACAGTACTGTTGGGTAACAGGAAGCCACCTAAGCTACCATGGCTGCTTGCAGGGTTAAGTCAGTCAGGCCTCCCACGAGGGTGGTCCACTCCCAGTCTTTAGGGTTATCAGGGCAACTCAGTTTGTAAAGAGAGCAGCGATGACTTGAGCAGCAAGACTGGAGAGGGAAAGCTGTGGTGAATAGAAAACACAGTGATTTGGAGGCTAAATTTCTTCCTATCACTTATTCTTTACACTTTTATAAAGGTTTATTTTATGCATATGACTGGTTGTGACTGTTTTGCCTGTGCATGTGTATGTGTGTATACCATGTGGGTACCTCGGTGTTCTTGACACTCAGGACTGGCACTCAGATCCTCTGGAACTAGAGTTAAGAATGGTTATGCGCTGCCATGTGAGTGTTGGGAAGCAAACCCAGGTTCCCTGCAAGAGCTGCAAGTGCTCTTAACATCTGTGCCAACTCTCCAGACTCCTCCTTGTTTCTCAACATCATTGAAAGTTATTATTATTTTTATTTAAGATAATCTCTCTCTCTCTCTCTCTCTCTCTCTCCCCTCCCCTCCCTTCCTCCCTTTCTCCCTCCCATGCTGATCTTAAACTCCTCAGCTCAACCACCATCACCTTCCTGCCTCTACCTCTGACGTAACAGGAGATACAGGCACATTAGACTGTAGTCAGCCTTTCCTGGGCTCTTGGTTTGTTGTGCACAGAGGAAGCAGAAAGAGAAATGTAGCATGCTTCTCTTTTATACCATAGCTGGGGGAATGAAGCGCTTTTGTGTTTGGACAGAGGAATGAATTATTCCTGTAACCTTACTTAGGAGGAAGTGGGTGGGCGAGATGGAAGGCGGTGGAGACTCCCACGTGTTCTGAAGTGTAAAATATTATTTCCAAAAGTTTTGCAGATACTATCTCCAAGTTCACCACGATGCTCTACAAATACTAGGAGGTGCAGGGTTCTGCAGGTGTTCTCCCTGTGGAAGATGCGACCATAAAGACTTTGTAGGTGTCATGACCTCCAGGTTGTAACTCCAGGTCTGGTTCCTGTGTGAGAATGTCATCCATATTTTTTTTTTTAAAAAGTAGCCTGGCTGGAAAGCTCAATGGTAAAGTGCTCACCTAGGTAGGATACCCAAAACCACACTGCAACAAAGTAGCACCCAGGATCTGACATCAAGAGGCTGGCTTGGTGGTTTGGTAACTGGAGCATTATGTTTTGATGAGGATGGTGACTGTACAGGCATATACAGCTCTTGAATTCTCTGAATTTATACTTGAGATCTACCTGTGCATTTCGCCTTATGTGGAATGGAGTGTAACACTTTCTTTTTTTTTTTTTTAACTAAAAAGAAGAAAATTAAATGAGCAAGATGTTCAAAATGTCCTCAGAATGCTCTGGCTGCTTCTCAGCTTCTGATGTCACCTTTGACCCCTTCTCAGTCTGCTGCTCTCATTCAGGGACAACCCACACCACTGTCCCTCTCCCCAGGACACCACTGTCCCTCTCCCCAGGCTCGTTCTGTCTGTGTGCCTCCACCCCACCCTCCCCCACCTTTGTTCAAGAGTTATCTCTTTCTTGCGTTGTAGTAATATCTTCTAGCATGAATCCTTTTCTTCGAGATTTAAGCCGCCTGACTTCCAGAGCCCTTGTTCCTTTCTTTTGCCTCTTCAGATTCCTCCACTACAGTTTTCAGCTTTTCAGAGAAGGCTGGGTAAGTGTTGGTTGGATTGAAGAGTTAAAGGTTATATGGGATGGTGATAGGGACTTGACTCCCAGGAAAGTAAGGGTGGGAATCCTGGATACCCAAACTTGAGTCAGCAAACCACACTAAGTTTAAGTTATGCTCATGTATAAAAATTAGATAGGAAAGGCAGTTTCACAGAGTAGCTGACAGGTGTTCATAAATAGCACCTGTAGGCACACTACACTGTCTGCCTCTTGATTATACTAGTCCATTTTCTGCTGCTTTAACAGAATAGTGGAGGCTGGGTGAGTTGTAAAGAACATATATTTGGCTCCTGGTTCTGGATGTTCATGAGAGCTGGCATCAGCTTCTGCTCAGCTCTAGCCAGGGATTCTCAGCCACCCTTGGGAGAGGTCAATTGATTGGTGAGACAGGAAAGCCTATGTGGGGACAGTTACTCTTGCTTTTCTCTAATAAGGGCTAAATCATCAACATTAATCCCTCCAGAAGGTGATGCTCAGGGTGACCTAGCTCTGCCACAAGGCCTTGTATGTATTGGGTATGGGGGGGGGCAGTCAATGTGCACAGGTGAGGAGGCCAGAGGACAACTTGCCGGAGATGATTGTCTTTCCACATGTGAGTTCCAGGGATCAAACTCAGGTCATGGAGCTTGGGAGCAAGTGCCTGTGTATCATCTCACAGCCCAGGCCTGAACTTTTAAAACATATTTAAATTGTGTGTGTGAGTGTGTTTGTGTATGGAGTATGTGGACTCTAAAGCCAGTTGTAGCAGATCTTCCTGAGCTGGAGTTATAGATGATTATTGGCTGCCCCAGGAGGGTGCCAGGAACTGAACTCAGGTCCTCTGCAAGGACAATGTGCTCTTTTAACCAATGGAGTCATCTCTCCAGCGCCAGGCACAAACCCATGAAGGTTCTACCTTGTTTTACAATTGCCACACTGGGACCTGGCTTCTGACCTGGCTTCCAATGTGTGAGTCCTTGGGAGGTACAAGTTGTATTCAAACCACAGCAGTAAGTACTGAATGCAAGTTGTGAATAGTTATGAATACTTTAAAAGGGAGAGACAATGGAGATACAGGCCAATGATCCCAAGAATCAGTAATATCCCTACAGGCCTTCCTCACTAGAATGTTCTAGTTTGGCTTGCTTGCCACTTCTCTGAGAACTCCCAGTCTCATCAGCTTTCTTATGTTGGGGACAGAACAATGGAAGCACCATTGGAGGCAGCAGGAGATGCAGGTAGCTACCATCCATGGTGGTGCCTCTGGTGTTTCCCATGGAGCATCATAAAGACCTTCTCCACCACAGTGGCTTACTTCATTATGGGCAACTGTGGCTCTTTCATATTGCATAAGCCACGATTCATGTCTCCTAACTCATTGCTTGGGCCCTATTATATCTTTACTTCTCTTCCAAGCCTCTAACTGTCATTAGAAGAAGGGGAGGAGGAGGAAGAAGAAGAGGAAGAGGAGGAGAAAGAAGAGGAAGAGGAGGAAGAGGAAGAGGAAGAAGAGGAGGAAGAAGAGGAAGAGGAGGAAGAGGAAGGAGAGGAGGAAGAGGAAGAGGAAGAGGAAGAAGAAGAAGAAGAAGAAGAAGAAGAAGAAGAAGAAGAAGAAGAAGAAGAAGGAGAAGGAGAAGAAGAAGAAGAAGAAGAAGAAGAAGAAGAAGAAGAAGAAGAAGAAGAAGAAGAAGAAGAAGAAGAAAGAGGAGGAGGAGGAGGAGGAGGAGGAGGAGAAGAAGAAGAAGAAGAAGAAGAAGAAGAAGAAGAAGAAGAAGAAGAAGAAGAAGAATCAGACTCCTTTGAATCACTTCTCTAAATGATCCAGTTGCATGAAGTTACTGAGTCAACTAATAAAGACTATCTTTAAATAGTCCCAAGGTGCTGACTTGGCATTAGTCAGTTTTATTGACACCTTTGTGTGTCACCTTAAGGTCTTTTGAAGCAACCCTTCACTCCTAGATAGTGTTCGTAGAATTGTTGGTGCTCAAGCGTGTGTACCAAATGCATGCAGCTCATGTTACCCAGAACGAATATTTGCCTGTGGCATGCTCTGTACCCCACAAACGTGGGTGGGTGGCAGTGTGCTGATATGCAGCATGCCCATAGCTGCCACGACGGGTTTGTTATTAGCATAACAAAGGGTTATGGCTCTGGAAGTTGTTTGTCTGTCATCAAAGCAATACACAGTAGTGGGAGAAACCTTGGGTAGGATTTAGAACCAGGTATAAGTGGATGGATATAAGCTTTCACTTAGCTGTAGCTGCTAAACTGCTGTGTGACCTTGGGTAAGTTACTTAACCGTTCTGAGCTGCAGTAGGTGGATCTGCAAACATATGACCTGTGCAGATGGAAACATGGGTGGATAATACAGTTCAGCTCGGGACATATAGGAGCCCCTAAGTATCAGACATAAATAGATGGACAATAATTTCCACCAGGCTAATGTGGATGGCAATATCAAATCAAATGTTAGTAGTTTGTTTATACAACTTAGGCCCAGGGAAGCCACTTAGGATACAGAGTTGCCACCCTACAAGGAAGTTCACTTTCTGAAAGGGCTGCATACCTGCAATTGGTTACAAAATAGCCCTGCCAATCCGCTGTCCTGATGACCTAATTGCTGACACCACTGACACCAGGGCCTTTAATGCAGAGAAGTTTCCACTGCAGTATTGCCCTGAGAGCCTGCAGAGGTCTGTCTCCTGCACAGTCCCAAATCAGAAGCAAGCTTGCCATGATTGTTCGGCAGGTAAGGCAACACCAGCAGAGGCACACTTGTCTTTCAAAACACCTTGCCTTAGGATGGCTTCAAAATCTGGGTATGTATGGTATGTGGAATGCCCGTGTGTGTGTGTGTGTGTGTGTGTGTGTGTGTGTGTGTGTGTGTGTGTGTGTAAAGACTAAAGAAAAATGTTCAGTGTTCTCTGCCACAGTCCCTTGAGATGGAGCCTCCAACTGAATCTAGAGCTCACAGTTTATTGGCTTAGCTGATGGCCAGCAAGCTGCAGCCATCCTCAGTACAGGGGTCACGGGTGTGTGCAGCTGAGACTGGCTTTCCATGTGAGTGCTGTGAACCTAAACTCAGGTCCTTAAAGGTGCGACAAGCAATCGGACCTGCCCAACCACCTCCTCAACACGAAAAATTGAACTTTTAAATGTAGCCGTCATGGCAGAATATTGTCTAGACAGTGCTTTCATTAGACTCAAGTGACAACATTTTCAGTCAAAACTTTTTTTTTTTAATGGGTGCTTTGGAGTAGGTGGCACATTGTTAATAAAAAAAAAAGTTTTTAAAAATTCTTTAGACACGGAACAAACGAGGAGAGAGAGCAGATAGAGAGCCGTTTTGTAATAGCCCCAGGAATCTACGGGCCCCACTTGATAACAGCAGGGACCGAGAAAGCTCCTTTCTTGTCACTGACCCTAGCTGGCACAGTGGTTGGCATGGTGCTTCTCAGTCTTGCCGGGTGAGTCTGATTTGGGAGGTAAAATTTCGTTCCGGGTGGGATCTGCTGCAGCCCCTTCAGAATGAGGGAGATCTGCCCAGGCAGGGTCAGCGGCTTCCATCTTTCACCGCCCACACTCCTTCCCTGTCTCCGGCCTTGCCCTTGATGTGCTTTCCCTCCTGCGACCTCCAGTGACCTTCCTGTGACCTCTGGTGAGTCATCTCACCTTCCCTGGCTGATTTCCTCATTCTTAAATGTCCTGACTGCTGCTTGAGGCCAGATGACCCCCCAGTGAGCAATCTGAGAAGCAACCTGAACTCCAGGACTTCCTGACCCCGTGCTAACTTTCCAGCCGATAGAGATAGGCACATAGGGACCAGCTCGCTTCTGCTCAGCATCTCTGCGCAGCTGTGGTCCTCTGTTCTGCTCACTGAAGCTCCTCCCCCTCTCTTTAAGTGAACCAAACCACTTTTTTTTTTTTTAAATGATTCTTACTTTGCCAGCAAGCTCTTTCCAGGATTTACTTTACCGACAAGCCCTGGTGTGTGGCCACTATATTCATCTCCGGTTTCTTCCTTCCTTCCTTCCTTCCTTCCTTTCTTTCTTTCTTTCTTTCTTTCTTTCTTTCTTTCTTTCTTTCTTTCTTTTGTCCCTTGCCTGCTAAAACTTCAGCCCATTGAGAGAAGGATACTGCAAGTTCTATTCCCAATGGACAATGGCCTGGCTTTTTATCTAGCTGATAATATTCTCGTGTATTTATCATCACATCTGAATCATCCAGCAACTCACGTGATAAGATGTTTCTCTACAACTGACAAAGGTAGACATGGGTAACAGCAGAATGGATCCGAACCTCAGGAAAAGCCTGAAACTTCAGAGAGCAGTTAGCCTTAAGATCTTCAGAACCACATTTCCATATTCTGCCAATACATCTAGAGGTTGGGATACTTCCCCCTGCCCCCTTGTAAAGAAAGACTTTTTGCAAAGAAATAGCTCATTGAACAGGCATAAAAGGGTGTGGAGATTCACCTTGATTCTTGGGCTACTGACTTAGGCTCATGGGTGTTTCTGACGGGCACAGTCAGAGAAAGCATCAAGTCTGACCATGTGCACTATAAAGTGAAGCAAACTAACAGTTACGGGATAAACACAGGTCCCATTTGGCCACCAACTGGAGAGCTTTCAGGAAACAAAGAGAAGTGACTCAATGTCATGGGCCAGGACAATTTAGCAAGTCCAGGGGCCCCTCCCCTCCTGCTACCAACCTTGCTTGGAGCAGACACACAATGTACTCTCATGAGGCAGAGTCCTTCTGCTAGGTCACTCCCTGTGGACTGGAAGCAGTCACCCTTCTAGGAGAGCAGACTGGCGATGTTTCTTTACCTCCTTCTTTGGTATGTCCCCACTGAACTCTGAAAGGTTGAATGAGAAACACCAGATGCTGAGGGGGGAAAGAGGAGCCACCCTAGACAGAGCTGAACTAGTTGCTGTAGGGAATCAGAGCTCTAGCGTATTGCCTGGTACAGGGGTTGCCATCTTCATGAAGCCCCAGTCCCTGGAGAAATTGCAGCCTCAGCTCTGCTTAGCTATCTGACTACAGCCTAACACATCACCTGAAGACCCATCTGGCTCTGCTGCTTCCATACTACTCCTTCAAATACAAAGTGAACTTCTGGGCCTCCCATGAGACAAGTCTGACATCCTGGGCTCTATCTCTGAGCTCTATGGGCCTCTGTTTCTGCGTGTGTTAGAAGAAGCCTGAAAAAAACTCTTATCCTGTAGGACTGAACTCATGACTAGCATAATGCTTGGTCCTTGGTACCTACTGATGGGATCTGCAAACTCTCCTCCACAGGCTGCACCTTCCCAGGGACTAGGGGACCAGGTTGTTTATTTCTGTATCCCCCATGCTTGGCAGCTTTCAGCTTCATAATAAATGTCTACAGGGCAGAGTGGGAGAGAAGCATTCTGGCTAACTGCGAGTGAGCATCTGCTGCTCGAAGTCCCGCCGTTCCCAGACTGCCTGTTAGAATGATGCTTAGTCGGTCCAAGATGCCAGCCTCCGACAGGCACCTTTGTTCACCAGGACTTAGAACTGTCACCAGAGGAAAGGGTGACCTTCGCACAGACTTTCCTCATGCTGTCATGAGAACAAAGATACAGAAAAAAGAAAATGAGTGTCTGTACTCAGGCGTATTCTACAATCTAGAACGTAGCAGTATGGACGAGAGAGGAAATGGTTTCTATGGCTGGCTCGCAGGGGAGCCCTGGCTCAAGGGCTGGTTCTGGGAATCCATGCAGCGCAAGTGGCTTCTTGCACATGGCTCACACTATGACACAGATAGTGTGTGTGGGTGGCATATGAATGTGACCTTTGCACAGAGGTCAGGTTCGGGCAGAGGTTTCCAATGACCAAGAAAGTCCATCCATGTCGTAGTGTGAGGGGCTATCACCACAACAGACATTCAGCCAAGAACTGGACCGATTTCCCCCTAGGCCAGGACACCATCCCACCAAACCCATAGACGCTCACCCTTGCAGAAACCAGCAAAGCAGTGGCCACAGGTAGAGGTCTGTTCAGTCACTGGGAATAAAAGCTCTTGGGCCTGCCTGAGCTATCAGACAGTTCTCAGTTTCTTTCTAAAATTGGAAAGCAGTGATTACTGGGCCTGTCCTTCACGGAGCAGGCTAGGCATCCTCAGGCCCAGTACAGTCTACTGAGTGGCACCCTAAAGCTCTGCAGCCGTGGACCCAGCATATCCTCATGACAGTTTTATGGTTTTTTCCTTCTCAATTATTATTCATTTTCTTGTGTGCACATCCTACTGCAAAGTCTCTGTGGTCAGATCAGAAATTTGTCTCCTCCCCTCTAGCTCCTGAAGCCATCCATACCTTGGCTGAGGGGCGCGGTGTGTGTGTGTGTGTGTAATTCTGGATAGGTTATTTTGACAAAGGAAAAGCTAAGTAAAGTCTCGAGATGCCAAAAACTATGAAGAGCTTTTAAAATAGGGAGAGATTCCATGTGATGATTTAAAGATAAATTTTGCCAAGCATTTAGTAAAGTACAATTCCTTGGAGGGTAAGGTAGAAAGGATTCTTCTTTCTTTCTCGTGTGTGTGTGTGTGTGTGTGTGTGTGTGTGTATGTGTGTGCGTGTGCACATTTGTATATGTGTTCTAGGGCTTGTGAGCACATGTGTGGATGTGCAGGGTTGACATTGGGAGTCTTCCCTGATTGTCCTTGGTCATATCCACTGATATAGGGCTCACTCAAACCCAGAGCTCACTGGTGTGGTTAGACTGGCTAACAGCTTGCTCTGAGGAGTCCCCATCTCTGCGTCCCAGGCACTGGAGATGGGTCTCCACACCCACCTGCGTTTATGTGGGGTCTAAGAATCCAAACTCCACTCCTCGTTTGCATGGCAAGTGCTTTAACCACTGAGCCAACTCCAGAGCTCTGTCTTTTTCTTTTAAGCATGCCTGGCCATTCTCCAAACTGCTCAAGGAATTGTACTATGTTTTTAAATCCTTTCAAATCTTCATTAATTGGCACATTTGGAGCATAACTTTTCCTTTTTCTTTTTTTTTTAAAGATGGGATTATTGCTGGGCAGTGGTGGTACATGCTTTTGATCCCAGCAGTTGGGAGGCAGAGGCAGGCAGATCTCTAGGTTCCAAGCTAGCATGCTCTATATAGTAAGTTCCAGGACAACCCAGGTTACATAAAGAAACCCTGCCTCAAAAAAAAAAAAAGTAAAATTATCTTTACTATTTTGATTATTAAGAAGTGGTTCATGCTTAATATAAACAACATAGACATATAAAGTAGAAAGTATAAAATATAACTAGGTCCATGTCCAAGGGTTTACTTGTTAGTGACTTAATAAAGTGTGACATATAATGTAGTTATGATTCCTGATCCATTCTATCTGAATTGGCTTCTAAAAACTAGTATAACATCAGGGCCTCCTTTGCACAGGGACACACACTGGTCCCATTGTTCCTTAGCAGCCATACAATGCTCTCTCTCTCTCTCTCTCTCTCTCTCTCTTTCTCAACACAGTTAGGACTTTAGACATATTTCATTTTTTTTCCTGTTACAAGTCACAATGCAGTGAAATCCTTAAACCCAAATCTTTGCCATGTGTTTCTCTGGTCACCCTTAAATGTGGAACTTGTGAGTTCAAGGATTCAAGCATTTCACATTTTGAAAGCCCCCATTTTCATCCAGAGGCGTCATGCATTCAGTTTCCCGATCTCTAGCCCCTGGCAGAAATTAACACAACCTATTGGGCATCTTAACCCTGACATGGGTTGAAAAATACACAGATGGCATGCTTCCGTAGTGTGGTAGGTAGGAAAATACTGTATGCTTTTCCAACTGTTTTTATATTCAAGGCATGTGTCCTTTTTAAAACCTTCATAGTAGTCCAAGGGCTGAGTAAGAACCCTTAATTCTTGCTTTAGAATCTTAGACATGAAGCTGTGCCCTGGCTTTCACTCAAGTCAATGGGCATGTCAACAGTGAGGTCCTGGAACTTTCCTGAGAAGAGAGTCTCTTTCCCTGGGCTGGAAGGTTCAGCTGGGAGAGGACAAGGTCACCTGGAAAGGAGCCTCCCCCAGGCTCTGCACATCTTGAATTTTTGCCAAAGCACAAAGAATGACCTGGATGAGGTGTTTAGTTTCTTTAACTGACCAGGGTAAACTTGGAGAAGGAGAAGTTGGGTGGCCCAGGGTGTTGGTGTCAGGCCTGTCCAATAAGCCCTGAGCTGGTGAGAGACAGTGGGCATAATAAGCTCAGAGCGCTCCATGCTTCTCTCCAGCATCCCATTTGGAGGCTGAGAGAGGACTGGTCCAGGTGCCCTCCCTGCCCGACTGTGCCCTTTTGAGCCATAAGCTCATTTGCAAACCACCCCCACCCCCACCCCCACCCCTGCTGCTTCAGTTGCATAGGAACATTCAGACGCTGCTCCTGTTACATAGAATTTAACTTGAGCTACCAGGGGAGGGGGTATTTGATAGTCCAAGGTTATCTTACTTCTTCCTAGTAGCTCAGCAGGAAAGTGGCTTTTTATAGAGGCCAGCATGGAAAGTTCCATAGCCTAATGTACGCCAGGCAGCAGAGGCTGCTTTCCGTGGAATGTGGTGTGTTGATTGCAGGACGGAGGCCGCAGTGTCCTGTATAGTCAACTGCAGCTACATGTGGCAGCCACTGAGCCCTTAGGTGTGAGGTGAGGCTCAGTTCTGTATTAGAAAACTTTTAACTGTTGTCAACAACTTGATATCTGGGCGTACTTTTCAGTAGTAAATCTTAGGAAAACTAAAGACCAATCAAGGGTTTCCTCCTTGAGAAATTGTGTTTTTAGTTCCACGCATGTGCCCATTGGGAGGCCAGAAGGAGGTGTCAGATCCCCTGGAGCCTCAAGCCCACACCACTTCCTACTAGGCCACATCTAATTCTTCTCAAACAGCCACCAAATGGGGAGCAAGTATTCAAAAATGCATGCTTATTGGAGCCATACTCATTTAAACCACCATAACCCAATACCAAAACCGTATAAAGACACAGCCAAAGAAAAAATCCAGACCAATCTTCTTGATGCAAACAAATGTAAAATGTCTCAATGAAACACTTGAAAACTGAATTAAAGAATACATTATGAAGATCATAAATCATGACCAGCTTGGTATGTAAGAAATGCAAGGTTAGAACAAGACTGTAATGTACCATATCTCTTCAGTATGAAGAGCTCACTACCATGTTTATAGAGCTGGCCTTGGGAGTTTTCTTATCTGATCCTGTCCATTTGGTATTCTGTATGCTTCTTAGTAGATGATTGGACTTCTCTTTCTCTAGATTTGCATGTATGTGACTGTGAGCCTCCCCACATGGGTGCTGGGGACTCAGTTAGACTCTTCGGAAAGAGCAGCAAGGGCTCTTAACTGCTGAGCTGCTGTCTTAAATGAAATGTGCTTTAAGCAGCAAATTGATACTGGCTTTCCGTGGTGGAATATCGAAGAGAATATAAAACAGTTCAATGATGTTTATACTGATCGCGTTTTTAAAGGGATAGAATTCCAGATAAGCAAAAGAGAATATGAAAATTAATTTTATCTGGTTTTAGGCTTTATACTATTTAATACAGTTTCTGGAAAATGGGAGCTTCTTAGATATATATCCATCCATTCTTTTATTAGGCATTTAGCAAACACCTGATATGAGCTAAACACTAAGTAGTTACAAAATTCAGACGTGTATCTCCTAAGTCTGCTGCATACTGGATGGAAAGAGTAAATCTGTATTATATGTATTGGGACTTCCTAAGATGTGACTGATAGTATAATCAACTTTCTTCTAAGCTTCATGGATTAAATTCCTTGTTCTTTTTTTTTTTAAGATATTTTCTTTATTTACAATATCTCCTTTCCCAGGTTCCCCTCCAAAAGAAAAAAAGAAAAGAAAAGAAAATAGAAAAAACTAAAACTAAAAACTAAAAAAAAAAAAAAAAACCCTGTTCCCTCCCCCTTCCCCCAAATTCCTTGTTCTTTAATCTGTAGAAGCTATAGTTTTCTGACATACGTGTTAGGCGCAGGTTTTCCTGTAAGTGTCTACTGACTATATTTGGGAGAGTTGGTTAATGGAGATCATTTATGGGAGAGAAAGCAGTCTGCTCTCACAAGTCCCCCACAGCACTCACTGGTATAGTGTGTGTGTGTGTGTGTTCTGTAACTTGGGGCAATTCCTGCATCAGCACGTGATTAGCAGCCCTTGCTATGGAGCCAATGGGCGTTCTATTAAGGAGAGTGACCAGGTCCTATACAAATCTTATTTTTTTCCCTTGCTATATAACCCAAGCTGTTCTTAAGCTTATGACCATCCTGTCTCCAAGTATGTGTGTGTGTGTGTGTGTGTGTGTGTGTGTGTGTGTGTGTGTGTGTGTGGTGTGTGTGTATCCAGGGGTACGCATGCTGGACCCTGTGTAAATCACCCAGGAGATTTGAACAGATCAACAAAAGGACTCTTAGTTTCCCCCATGAACAGAAAGCAGATGGAGCAATAATAACAATAAGTTAAGACACCACTGTAGAGGGATTATAAAAGAAAATCAGAAAGGGCTCCGTGGTACAGGGTGTACTTAGCATGAATTCAAATGCAGTCCCCTACCCCGCCCACAAACCCAGCAAAACAGTCTGCAATGTTGATCTCTAATGTACTGTGGCTCTCAAGGGAGAAACTTCAAACTCTCCCACAAAGTACTCTTAAGGATCAGAAACACAGATGAGATCCAGAGAGGGGAGGGATATAGCTCATCATCTGTCAATAAAATAGCAAATGCTCCTTAGCCATCTATGACACGATGAGCCCTGTGGATTGGCAGGTGATACAGCGGGTATCGAGGCTGGGAATCGCTCACCAGGACGCTACCATACAGTGTTTGTTGCTTCCGCTGGCCACATGTGGTTATTACCATCCCCAGAGCAGTTTGGTGATTTACTGTGCTCATATAACGATCAAGGGGCCGAGCCAGGTACTTTGTCTACCTCAGTCCCAAGTTTAATTCACTCAGGAATGTGGTCTGAGTTCTCCAGGAACTTTCTGTCTGGGAAGAGATGAGGATACACAGGGAACAGCGAAATTACACAAATGCTGTCACAATGGCGGTTGTGAGCTGATGTGAACCCAAATGTTTTTGTAGAGAAAGATTGGCCAGAGGAAGAGGGAAAGGGGAGCAGCATAGGTTGTGTCAGTCAGTTTTCTGTCACTTGACACAAGCTGGGTCATGAGGAAGGACCCTCACCTGAAAAAACGCCTCCGTCAGATTGGCCTATAGTCAACTCTGTGAGCCATTTTCTTGAGTAATGATTTGTATGGGGGGGCCCAAACTGCTGTGAATGGTGCCATCCCTGGATTGTATACAAAAGCAGGCTGAGCCAGCTGTGGCAAGCAAGCTAGTAAGTGCTGTTCCTCTGTGGCCTCTGCATCTCCTTCTGCCTCCATGTTCCTGCCCTGGCTTCCTTTCATGATGGACTGTAAGCTGAAATAGACCCTGTCCTCTCCCAATTATCTTTGGTCATGCTGTTTTTCACAACAACAGAGCAAGCTAAGACAGTGACCTAGCAAGGCCTCCATCCTAACATTGTGGGCAGGCCCAGAGAGACCCAGACCCAACCAACAGAGCAAGCTTAGACAGTGGC
>NW_022196896.1:67782703-67784819 GCF_008632895.1 Mastomys coucha | reverse complement strand
GTGGGCAGGCCCAGAGAGACCCAGACCCAACCAACAGAGCAAGCTTAGACAGTGGCCTAGCAAGGCTTCCATCCTAACCTTGTGGACAGGCCCAGAGAGACCCAGGCCCAAACATTTCTTTCTGTCTGACTTGTTCTGCTGTGTTCATGTGGTTTCTCTCATTCATCCCATTTAACCTGAAACTCAGTAAGCTTGCCCTGTGTATTCTAAGTGTATGCTCTACCACTGAGCTCCAAACCCAGCCCAGGAGGGGATGTCAGAGTGTAGGGTGTGTTGTATTTATGGAGATCCTTGTTATTCTCTGAGTCTGGACTTCCAGCATAGGATGACAGGAAGCTCATGTATGACAGAGATGTGACAAGAGACATGGGTGTCTTGTCTCAGGTAGGGTAAGGAGACTGGAAAGAGCAAGGGCAGCTACTGGGTAAATTGTGGTGGTCAGAACCAGGCACCACTGAAGCAGTGAAAGCAAGACAAACAGACAGCACATTGGTTGACCAACAGGGCTCACCTGAGCCACCATTCCCTGGTCCTTTCTCACAGGCAGTGTGGGAAGACATGAGACAGTGAGTCAGCAGAACTCTGCTCAATTCCCGCTTTTACTCTGGGCTGGTCACCCGCTCTTAGGTCAAAGCACATTACCACGGCAGTCCTGGAATTCCCAACGAAGAGGAAGTGGTATGTGCCTGACCAAGTTCCTGCCAGGCGCAGACACTCACATGCCTGCAGACAGAAGGCGAAGGGCCTTTGGTGGCTTCTTGCTCTGTTTTTCCCAACTGCTGACAGAGTGTGGTGAGGACAGGGTTCCTGGCATCACCAGGCCCATGTGCCACACATAGGTTTGCCTCTAAGTTCCAACCGAATAGAGGACGCACCCATGTTCCCAAGAAGTACACTCCCAGCCGCTTCACCTCTAGCTACAGCTGTAATGTGTCTTTACTGGGAGAAGGTTAAATGCATTTTAAAGTAGCTAAGACAATTTCATCCAAAACATATAGGTCACATAGGGGGAATATCTTTGGAGAAAAAAAAGTCTTCATTTCCCACAATGCTTATTTTCTCAAGTTTCTAGGAATAAGATAGAACATGTCTACTCAAATGAGAACGTATTAGAATGGGGTCCCATTACATAGAGAGCTCAGTATTGAAGTGGGTTTGGCCTAAAGCTGCTTGCATTATAATGTTAATTTTGGTCCCCAAAACTGCTTACCCGAGTGTCTACATGTAAGATACTGGGGGACCCTGCCCACAGTTGGTTTTTGTTTTTTTTGTTTGTTTGTTTGCTTTTGTTTTTGATTTATGATTTATTCAATTTTAAATAGTTAGTTCCCAGTTGGTTTTTGATTGATCAGTGAAGAGTTAATAGCTAATGGCTGGGCAGTATGAAAGAGGTGGTACTTCAAGGTTACTGGGAAAGGGGTGGGGGTGGGGTAGGAGAATGCAGGGCAGGAAGAAAGAACCACCAGAAGAAGGGGTAGGACAGACCATACCAGGAAGGGACAGGAGGGAGTAATGGCTGAAATGTATAAGAAGGAAAGTGGCCCTGGAAGGCCTGCCCAGAAGGGTCTTAGGCAGCAAAGATAGGGGCCCACCCAGAAGGAGCCAGAGAAACAAAGATAAAATATAGATTTTTAAAAGCTATTAACCCAGGAATATTGGAGGGAGTGTTTGCTGGCTGTGGGGGACTTTTAGAAGTGTCCAGCCATTGAGCTAGTCAAGGCATATCAAAATTGAGCTGGTGTATGTGTGTCTTTGATTCTCGAATCCAAAGTGCTCCTGTAGCAGAGACTCTTGCAACCAGCCAGAAGCTCAGAGCAGGTTAACTAACTAGCTGCTACATTGTATTCAGTTTTCCCTTCTCTTGAAAATGTATGATGGGCACTTCTCACACCCTACAGAATTGTTATCCAGGGTATTAGGTCATGATTGCACATTCTCTTAGTGTCGACAGGTTTGGCTGAGCGCTCTCTCTCTCACCCTCACCCCCTCCCTCTCCCTCTCCCTCTCCCATTCCCTCTCCCTCTCTTTCTCACCCTCACCCTCTCCCTCTCCCTCTCACCTTCACCCTCTCCCTCTCCTCCCTCTCCCTCTCTCACCCTCTCCCTCTCCCTCTCAC
>NW_022196896.1:67767507-67782261 GCF_008632895.1 Mastomys coucha | reverse complement strand
TCCCTCTCACCTTCACCCTCTCCCTCACCTTCACCCTCTCCCTCTCCTTCTCCCTCTCCCTCTCCTTCTCCCCTCTCTCTCTCCCTCTCCCTCTCCTTCTCTTTCTCCCTCTCTCCCTCTCCCTCTCCCTCCCCCCCTCCTAGCTCTTACTCTCCATAGTTATGATACTGTTCCTTGGACAGGGAAGGGACTAAGAGAAAGAGAGAGAGAGACTTATATCCAGGTCCTCTCTGAGTCTGTTTCTTGTTGCTAGAACAAAATGCTAAAGACCTGAGTTCTAGTCCTGGGATCCAGGTGATTGGACGAAAGCGTTTACATTCATGAGTTGCGCTTCAGCCCTCACATGTGCATTATGGAAAATGCACCCCAATAAATAAATATTAATAAAAATGAAGTGAAGAGCAAATGAGAGAGACACCCCGTGTCAATCTCTGTTCTCCACATATATATCAACCCATGGGCATTCGTGCACACACACACACACATACACACACACACACACACAAAGACAAACGGTAATATGATTATTCTCTACAGTGTCCTTGACTAACCTACAGTTCCAGACAGCCCTGTCATATGAAGAATACCGGCAGAGAGCGGTGGCAAAGTACCTTACCCAGGGCACAGAGGACAAAGACTTGTTTGCTGTGCCTAGGCCTTGGCTTTGGATCCTGATCCACCACAAGTCAACACTTGTGGCCTTGCACAACCCGCCCTCAGCCTCCTTCAGCCCTTAGGGAGACAAGCACGGGAAACATACATAAGCCCCAAGCTGGGCATTTGGCATGCCATCAGCATGGCTCAACAAGAATTGAGGATGGGGCTCCCCAGAGTGGTGTACTCAGAGAAGGTGAAAGGGAACACTTTTCAGTAGAGGTAGGTGCCGTCTTTAGGGGTTCTGATAGCACATATGGGGAAGCAATGTTTCAAAAGAATATTAGAGTTGATGCCCACAAATGAGCTGTATGAGGATAGTCAGGGCGAAGCAAATGGGCATTATATTCACTCCACACTCTGTGTCCTGTGCAGGAGCTGAAGTCAGTCCAGAAGTTGACAAACACTGGCCCCAAGGAACTGGGCTTAGATGATGAGATGTGTGGAGATCCCTAAGGCTTGGAACAGAGGTATCAAGGTGTGGTGCCTTGGGTGGGAAAAACTAAGCTGATAAGGGGTACACGACACAAGAAAAGGTGGGTGTAGGGTGTGTGTGCAGGGGCCGTGGTAGCTCATGAGTGCTCCATTGTGAGTTTTGTCCTCTGACATCATTATCTAAAATTCTAAAGACATTTTCACTAATGAAATAGGTACTCACAAATACTGTATTAAATAGCAATTACAGAGCCAGTCTTTGAAAAGGACAAATGGAATGTTTGGTCACTATGTTGGGCAGAGGAAAGAGGGGGCTAGAAAGGCTGCAGGGGTTTTAGGTAAACACAAGGGAGCCTGAACAGGCGCTGCTTCATAGCCTTTGGGAAGTGCCAGCGCTCACTGGGAGCACACTGGAATCAGGCCCAGAGCTCAGGTGAGAACTGAGAGCTGCTTTTTATTTTGAAATCACAATATCTCATTAGTCCTTTTCCCTCACACCTTTCATGTTTCCATGAGATACATTACTTTTTGCAATTAAAAAAAAAACATTTTGCTTGATAACAATACACCCAGTTTTTAGATGGGTATAAGAAAGCAATATTGAAAAGGATCAAAGATTTGTATAAGATTGACCATGGCTAGAGACTACATTATACCTTTTTTTTTCCACCTCCAAATATCCATGTATTGCGATGCCATCTCTCGTGTCCCAGAATGGAGTTCATTTGGAGAAAAGAAGTTTACAGAGATGATTAAGACAAAGTCATTAGGGGGAACTAATCTAATATGATTAGTGTCCTTATAGGAGAAGGAAATTAGATACATATATAAATAGAGGTAGAATACAAGGCCATGGGAGAAGGCCCACCATCTATAAACCAATAAGACAGCCTACAGAAGAAACCAAGTGCTGTAGTTCAGGGATGGCTTGAGCATCCTCCCCAAAATGTCATGTCGGGGAAATTCAGTTCCCAATGGGGCAGCATAAGTTGGTTGACCTTTAAGAGGCAGAGCCTATTGGGAGGTGAAGTCTTTGTGGATGCTGCACTAGGAAGGGATTAATGTAGTTGTGAAACTCTGGTCAGGTCCTTGGAGATCAAGATATAGAGCCTGAATTTCTCTGATTTTGGGTCTTGCTATACAATTTCAGCACAAGTTCCTGTAGGGAGGCCCTCACCAGAGCTGAGTGACAGTCAGTGCTGTGCTCTTGGACTTGAAGATGTATGAGGTAAATAAAACCATTTTCTTTACAAAGTACCCAACATCAGGCAGTTTTTTGTAGCAATGGAAAATAGACTGATATACCAACACCAATGCCATCTTGGACTCCCAGCTTTCTGAGTGGGCAGAAAGCCAATTGATTTAAGCTTATTAGTCTTCGGCACCCTGTGGTAGTAGTGCTATAAACCAACACAGCCATCTTGCTTTGGAGTAGTGGTTTTCAACCTTCCTAATGCTATGATCCTTTAATACAGTCCCTCATGTTATGGAGGACCCCCTCCCTCAACCACAACATTATTTTTGTTGCTACTTCATAACTGTAAACCTGCTACTGTTACCAATTGTAATGTAAATATTTGATATGAGGGACATCTGATATGCATCTCTATGTAAGAGCTGTTTGGCTCCAGAGGGGCCCCTAAACCAACAGGTTGAGATCTACTGCTTTAGAGGCATAGGAAGATAGAAAATGCTTTTGGAGACAGAAATGAGGGAAGGGGAGCTGGAAACAGGAAGTGAAGTCATAACATCAAAGGGCATCTCAAACCTGAGGAGCAGTAGTCTGTAGACATCACTGCTACAGAGGCTGCTGAGAGCGTAGGCTCCCAGAAAGCTTCCTGGACTTAAATCAGGAAGTCACTGTGACCTTTGAGAAGATGACGCCAGTGTTCCAGCAGGGGAAGTCCAGGTACACTGGCTTAGGGAGGGACACAATGCCGCAGTTACGTATTGATGGCAAGAAGTTTCATGTGAAGGCTAGGGATGGATAGGACAATAGTTACAGGGGCGGAACTGAGAGAGATCTTTTAAAAAGTGGTTTTACTATTTATTATAGCTTAATTGCACATAATAATTGTTTTCATTATGCATTTTGATCGCTTTTATCCCCTCAACATCTTGTCCCTCCCACCCTCAATTAATCCTGTTCCCCTTCTCAACAAGTCCACCTTCTAACCTCATCCCCCCCTCCTTTATTTCATGACCCAGGAGGTTTCATTAGGGTTATTTACAGGAGCACAGGATTATTGTTTACGGAGCATGGGTACCTCACCGCAGCTCTACACCAATGAAGAAAATAGCTTCCCCTTCCCCATCAGCTGTTGGAGAGAGAATGTTTTTAAAGAGTCAGGAAAAGTCCAGGGGAAGCCAAAGACTAGGAGGGAAGCAGGGAGAGAGGAGTGGGGAGGAGGAGGAGGAGAAGGAGGAGGAGGAGGAGGAGGAGGAGGAGGAGGAGGAGGAGGAAGGAGATGGGGAGGGGGAGGAGAAGAAGGAATGGGGAGAAAAGGAGGAGTGGACCAGAAGAGACCCCGGTGTCTAATCTACCTTTGTTGAAAAAGTCCACGACATATACAGGTCTGAGGATAGGGCTGGGGGTGGGGTGGGGGATAGGAGAAGGAAGAGGTGCTGTGTGGGTGTCCCTGTTCTGAACAGAGCCGCCCAGCCCTGGTCTGCTTCTTTCCTTTAGTCTCACCTGGCTTACTCCCATCTCTACTGTTACTGAGTTTAGGAGGTTCCAGGTCTATGCCTCCCTCCTGTGTGTATTACTCACGGGCTTATTTAGCTGCTGAACAGGGGCCGGACTGTGTTGAAGTCAGCACTGAGGCAAATACACAAACCTTTGAGGTCAGGGTCTGGGTGTCCAGAGGAGACCCAGAGCATATTCTTGTTCAGCTCGCTCTTCAGCAAAATGCTCGAGTGTTTTTTCCTGTTTGGGCCTCCCTGTGCTCAGTCCCCAGGCAGACCCTTTGTTTTCTTAGGCATTGGTTGCAGAATTACTGGCAGGCTGGACTCTAGGACATTGCCTCCTCAGCTCAGTGGTTTTGAGACTTTCAAAGAGATAGTTCAACCCATCTTTCAAATAACATTCCAGAAATCCCTAAAATATCAAATGGCTAACAGTTCATTTTACACATATATTCCCATTATAGCCTCAAACTTATATTCACACACCATAGAGCCCAGCAATGTGGGCTGAGAGCAGCTTCACAGATGGAAAAATGTAGAAGGGTTATGGGAACCTGGCACCGTCTGAAGCCAGCCTTGGGGTTCAGATTATTTTTAGAGTTTATTTTGGTCACACTGTAATGAGAAATTCCTCCTTCACACAGATAAAGGGCTTTATAAACCATAACAATTAAAAAAAAAATAGCCAGCCTTGCAACCTTGAAATATTTCTGTAAGTCATCAGAGAATGGCAGGACCTGATATCTCTGAAGGCCTTTGCAACAAACTTATTTTGTAACATGCCTACTGGTCTACAGTGAGGATTCGTTGGAAGCCACTATGCTGTGGTGTGAAAACAATTTAACAACATATCTTAAAGCTGAAATTTGAATCAAATGTCTGTAAAAACCTAAGTGACATTTTGCAAGGCATAGATTGGGCCACGACATCAAGAGCCACCTTGAGAGAGCTGGATGTGGTGGCACACACCTTTATGCTCAGAACTCCGGAGGCAGAGCCAGCCAGGTATCTTTGAATTCAAGGGCAACCTGGCCTATATAGTGAGTGCAAGTCCGACCAGGGCTACATAAATGAAACCTTGTCTCACAAACAAAACATTAAACCTGATGACCTGGGTGACCTGAACCTTGTGACCAACCAATAAACATTTACTTACTCTTTTGTGACAAATTCCACAAGTAGCTGAAGACTCAGCACACGTGAGGCTTCCGCCTGAAAGATGAGCTAAAGCCAGAGGGAAATTCCATCCAGGACCGCTGGTGTGACTTGTTCCAAGGGCTCTGAAGGTGAGTGGAGAGGCCCAGGAGGCAGTGGGCTGGAGGTACAATGTGGGTGCACAGCAGGTTTCCTGAGGCCCTGAACTCTGTGCTGGGAACACATCAGTGCATCTTATCTGAGGCAGGGACATTTTTTTTTAGTGCTCTGCAAAAAGCTAAAGCAGAAAGCACAGAACTCAAAATATACTGTGTTTTCTCTTACATGTACCTAAGATGATTTTAAATTATAAAGGTTTATCTTTTGAAAGAGAGAGAGAGAGAGAGAGAGAGAGAGAGAGAGAGAGAGAGAGAGAGAGAGAGAGAGAGGCAGAAAAGGGTATCAGAGCCCCTGAAGCTGGAGTTATAGGCGGTTGTGAGTCTCTTGTCGGTGCTGGGAACTGATTCTGATCCTCCTACAGAGCTGTACTCTTAACCTCTGAGCTCTCTCTTCAACCCCAAGGTTTAATTTGTAAAGTAGTAGGTACAGTAAGAGATTATCAAGAGAATCATGAACCATAATAAGTCCCACAAAATTATTTGAACATCATAGATTGTTTCTATCCACAGTTCCCCATATAACAAGCTGGAGGGAGGCACTGAAGGTGAAATTCAAGAATTAAGTGAAGAGTGAAGAGAGGATTCTTGGAAGGAATGCAGAGGCCCGAGCCTGGGAGGGGAAGAGCTGCTTTCACACTGGGGTAGGGTTTTGGAGGTAGCTGATGCATGTGGGAGTTTAGAACACAAACCTGGAAAGGTGGGGAGTGCCAGGTGTGAAGGGGCAGGGAGGGGCTCAGGCTAACAACAGGTATCTCAGGTGATGAACAGAGCTGATGGTGTTTAAGCCAGACAAGGCTGTTACATAATTTCCATTTGCTTGTTCCCTTTTGAGAGAGAATCTGGATCTAGAGCTCAAATTGGTCTTGAACTCGAGGCCATCCTGCCTCAACCTCCGGAGTGCTGAAGCTATGGGCCTGTTTTACCACACACAGCTATAATTTGTGATTTTTTTTTTAAATAAAGACTTTTATTATTATGGAGGCATCTAGGAGACTGTGATGAAGCTAAGGGTGGTGGAGGCTGAGGCAGATGCGTTGAGTGATATTTCGGAGACACGGTGAACACAGCTTGATGATTGTCTCCAGTGGATGAAGAAGGAGATCCAGGGAAGCTGAAGGCCCTGCTTAGACAGCCATACAGGGAGGACTTGCACCCAGGTGGTTCTGCCTGGATATCCCCTCTAGAGCATTAAGTCAGACTCCC
Organism: Mastomys coucha; assembly: GCF_008632895.1. Classification (NCBI taxonomy): domain Eukaryota; kingdom Metazoa; phylum Chordata; class Mammalia; order Rodentia; family Muridae; genus Mastomys; species Mastomys coucha. The sequence goes on along the minus strand of NW_022196896.1, from coordinate 67,775,971 downwards.
AGCCAGACTTGTCAGCTCGGACACAGGGCCAAAGAAATGGTCTGAAGCCTGGGCTCTCATGAGGGGCGAGTGTTTCCTCATGGAGGAGGTCTGGCTCACCACTTGTTGCCAAGAATGAGTGGGATTATCAGGCCAGAATCGGTTAGCTGGTGAGATTAGTCTGCCAGTTAAAGACCAGAATGCAGTTAGAGTGGGTGTCATCTGTGTGCCCATGTGTCTGTTTGTCTGTCTCTGTCTCTCTCTCTCGTGTGTGTACACTCATGTGTGTCTGTCTATGTCTGTTTCTCTCATGTGTGTGTCTGTCTTTGTCTCTTGTGTGTATGTGGGTACATGTGTTTCTGTGTGTCTGTCTCTGCCTCTCTCCCTCCTTCTCCCTCCCTTTCTCTCTCTCTGTCTCTCTCCGTCTCTCTGTCTCTGTCTCTGTCTCTCTCTCTCTCCTGTGTGTGTATGTGTGTGTCTGTGTGTCTGTGTATCTGGTTGTCTCTGGCTGTCTCTCTCTCTTGTGTGAGTGAGTTCATGTGTATCTGTGTGTCATCTGTCTCTATCCCTCTTGTGCGTGCAGGCATGCATGCCTGTTTGCACAGGTGTGTAAGTGTGCACACGTGTGCACGTGCACAGAGCCCAGAGGAGGGCAGATGTTTTGCTGTCTCTTTACCTTATTCCCTCGAGGTGTAGACTCTCACTGAGCCTGGAGCTACTCTAGAGGTCAGCAAGTCCCATGATCCTCTTGTCTCTGCCCACAACAGTGCTGGGGTACAGGCTTATGGGTGGCCACATCAATCAGGTTTTTTATATCCAATCCAAAGCCCAGTCCTCACACTTGCACACACATCCGCACCTGCTGGACCATCACTCCAGCCTTGAGTTAATGTTACACTAATGAAACAGCAGACACATTTCTCTCAGGTCTTGTTATGAGGTAACACTATGCTTTCCAGATAGACATTCATTGCAACAGACCCTGCAGGGGAGGATCTGAAGGCAGGACTTTCCAGTAAAGGCAAACAGCTCTGGGGCATCTGTCTACCTCGGTGTCGCAGAGTCCCTGGCAGGACCTTAGTGCATCACAATGTCTGCTGTTGAGCATTAACAACAACACTCAGGTTGCCGAAGTGTTTGGAGGGGACAGGAGGGGGATTTTTGTGGTTTCTGAAATAGGAAGTTCTGCCTTAAAGTGTATCATTTCTGAAGTGGAGAAAGTTCCGGTAGGGTTTCAGAAAAGCCAGCCCAATGGCAAGCTGATGTTTTCAACACATTTATAGGTCAAAATAGTAAAAACACAACTTATCTCAAAGACCTGTAGTGTTATTTGCATGTGAAGTGACTAAAATACACTCCATAGTTGCCCACTCTGAGAATTTATTAGCCACAGAAATCTAGCTCGCTTTTGTAAAAGACACAGTTGGCTGCCTATCAGGATTTAATTTTTTTTTTCTTTATTGCAGGCCTTCAACAAAGCTCACTTGGGTTTGAAGATGAATGTCCATGGAGACATACATGTTGATTATCAACTTTGTAGCAAAGCATCATAGTTTGATTAACAGTAAAGGTCGGCTCCTTCCGAAACTCACACTCATAAAAAGATGGGTGCGGCCTGTCTGTCACCAAGGGTGTTGCTTTGCTGGGCTCAGAACAAGACAGGCCCTGACTAGACTCCAGTTAAGAAGCTTGTGTACGTGTGTGTGTGTGTGTGTGTGTGTGTGCGCGCGCGCAAGGGATTGTCCTGTACAGATCTGCATGGATGGCAGCTGCCTGTGTGGACCATCTTTTCCCAAATGGCTCCAGTGACCTCTGGCTTCAGAATCTCTGTCCCCAGCAGGGGCAACTCGGGATGATCTATGCTGGCATCCTGACTCCAGAAAAAGAAAGGGAGACTCCTGGAGCTTGGAAATTTCCCTGGCCTGTGGTAAAGCAATTCTTGGGGAAAATGGCAGAGGCCAAAATGAAGCAAGACCACACTGTTGCCTTAACCAAATGGACGAGGAGAGGAGTTTGACTCATTCGATGTGTTTGCGTCCAGAGGGACCATCCTGACCCTTGAAGTGTGGAAGCTTCAAATGTTTTGCCATCAAAGAAGAGCCAGGGGCTGACAAGACGATTCAGTGGATTTAAGCATTGGCCACCAACCCTGATGACCTGAGTGTTGTCCTCTATGACCCACATTGAGGAAAGAGATAATGGACCCCTCAAGTTGTCTTCGGACCTCCACACGTGTCATGACACACATTCCCCATCCTCCTCCAATACATTAATAAATCTAAAAGGTTGTTTTTTTTAAGAGCCAGAGAAAGGGTTGGGGTTTTAAGGCAGCATGGTGGTAAGAGCTGTGGACTCTGGACCCATACTGCCTGAGTTCAAATCCCCACACTTTTTTCCGAGTGGGAAAGTTACTTATCCCTATCCCCATGCTTTGGGTTCTCTCTTTAAAAAACGCGGGTGGGGGTAGGGTTAGTAAATAAGGGTTTTCCTGGGGCCCAGTTGAGTTCATAGTTGTAAAGTTCATGGAAGAGGTCACTTGGAGAGCCAAGAATTTCTGTAATCCATCCAACACACATCTGCAGATCAGGCACTAGAGAGCTTGTGAGAACAACTTCTCCTTCTTCTTCTTCCACCTCCTCCTCCTTTTTCTCCTCCTCCTTTGCCCCCCCCCCTTGTTGTTGTTTTTTTCAAGGCAGGGTTTCTCTGTGTAGCCCTGGCTGTCCTGGAACTCCCTTTGTAGACCAGGCAGGCCTCTAACTCACAGATATTCACCTGCCTCTGCCTCTATTACACCTCCACCACACCGGCCACCTCTGGTGGGAACTCTTAAGGAGTCCTTCTTAGGAGCCAAGCACCCACACCTACATCTTTCATAACAACCATGCCCTTTGAACTAGTGACCCTGTGCGCTCCTAGATCATTTTTCTCTACTTCCCTGGATCTGTTTGAAGCTCAGTCACACGCAACCTGGTCAGTTCTTCCCTCAGGGAGTTCTTCCCTCACTGCCTGAAGGCCTATCCTCCTCTGACTTCATTCATGCCCACAGGGCCTGTGGCTGACACCTGCCACCAAGCCCTCCCTGAGCTGATCTAGTCAGCCTCTGCACGCTTGGCAGGCTTGTGGCAAACCCCAGTGGCTCCCAGGGAGTGAAAAGCCCTTCTCCTGTTCTGGTCCCTCCTGGTGGGAAGCAAGGATCAGTGAGCAGCACAACCATCCTTTGGGGCATGGGAAGGTCTCCACTGGCCACTACTCTACCCGGTTTTCACACGAATCTGTCAGCTTAACTATTCAGACCCTCTCAGACATACCTACTTACTACTCTCTCTTCCTCCTAGGGGCTCTCTGGTACTTCTTTCTGCTGGACATTGTCTCCAGCCTTATCTACCCCAACAGTATACACAATACATGGCTGGGGACAGCTACAACATTGCAGGTGAGGGCTACAAAGCAAAAATACACCAAGTGTTCTGTAATAGTAACCAAGGTGCTGGCCGAGAGGGTCTCTGCCTAGGTAACACTTAGGGAGGATGAATCCAGGCCTTCTTGGAGTGTACATGTCCTGAAAAAAAGACCTAAAGGTTAAAGGGGAGGCTGACAGTCTGGTTTCTGTGGGGCTTTAGGGGAGTAAAAGTTCACATTTTATTCCCAGTGTAATGGGAAAGCTGTAGTTTGGGCATCAAGTGGTCCCAAAGATTCATGTGTTGAAGGTTTTGGTCTCCAGCTGTTGGGTCTAGTTGTTGAAAGATGATTGGACCGTGAAGGTTTTGACCTAACCACTGAAGGTTGGGTCCACTGAAGGTTGCTGGTGCTGGGAGGTGATGCAAAGTTAGAGGCGGGGCCTCCTTGGAGCCCGTAGCACACTGGGATCTCTCCCTGGAGGCGAGACCTTGCCCTGGCCATTTCTATCTGTGTCTCGGCTTCCTAGCAATCAGGAGATGAGCAGCTGGGCTGGCTCCAAAGGTGCTTTCCCCACCTCACAGGGGTGTGGCCAAGCGAAGAGGAAATGAAGTGTTTACACCTAGAAACTCCTCCCATTTCAGACGATGATTTTTAAGCAAAGAAATAACTTGCTTCTTTTATATTGAGAAAACACTAGCCGGGCAGTGGTGGCACATGCCTTTAATCCCAGCACTTGGGAGGCAGGGGCAGGCAGATTTCTGAGTTCCAGCCCAGCCTGGTCTATAAAGGGAGTTCCAGGACATAGCCAGGGCTACACAGAGAAACCTTGTCTCCAAAAACCAAAAACCAAAAAAAAAAAAAAAAAAAAAAAAAAAAAAAAAAAAAAAAAAAAAAAAAAAAAAGCAAAACAAACAAACAAACCACTGTTCTCTTTTCTTCTCTTAAAATTTAACTACTTAAAACTTACCATGAAGCCTCAACTCCTCCCCTTATTTTTCTTTTGGAATTTCCAAAGTAATAAAGCGCCAACCTCCCTGGTTTCTACAACACGCTCTAGCCCAGTGCTTCCCACCCTTCCTAACGCTGTGACCCTTCAGTACAGTTCCTCATGGTGCCGTGACTCCCAACCATGAAATTGTATGGCTACCAACTAATTTTGCTACTGTTATGAATCATGTGTAAATGCCGGTGCCTTCCGATCCTCAGAGGGGTCATGACCCCCAGGTGGAGGACCACTGTTCCAAACCGCTCTTGCAGGCTAAACATTGAACTTTCTGCTGTGCTGCACCGTCTTCTGTGGATTCTGGGGGTACCAGTGATGCATGCCTCTGAGCATCCCTGGGTCTGCCCTTGCTTCAACCTCAGAGACTGTGGAAGTTCTGCTACAATCAGAGACTAACTCTCTCCAAGTTAAGTTCTCTCTGTACCATCCCACTTCCCTGCTCCGGTCACATGACTCCCCCAACCTGTGTCCTGTTCCTTGCTCAAGGGTTGTCAGGCTTCAGTAAGATAACTTGAGTGGTTATCACTCATCCAGATTCTTAAGGCCAGCTGCTCAAATCTCCCAGATAATACACACAATACTTACTTCTGTTTTCAATTGCTGATCTTCAAAATAAAACAAAACAACAACAAAAACAACACCACTTTGTTTTTTTTTTTCTTCATGGAAACAGGGGTTGGTTTGTGCAGCTGTGGCCTTTTGTATGGCCTGCATCTGTCAGCAGATGGGCAAGGACCCTGAAGAGCCTGTGTGGTTTCAGACAGCTCTTCAACTTGTTCACGCAAATTAGAAATCCTGGCCCCAGCACACTGTAACCAATGTAAAAAATGCATGCAGCTGGCTCTTTGTAACAGCCCACATTGGAGGCTACCCAAATGTCTATCAGCTGCACAATGGATAAATAAACTGTGGTATATTGGCACAATGGAGTACCAGCCCAAACAGATAAAGGCCTATCTATACCGTGTCACAATATGGATACTCTCTCACAGACATAATGCTGCCTGAGGCACAAAAGTGTCACACGGTACGATTCTGCTTAGTCGAAGTAGAAAGGCAGCCAAAATGAATGTATGATGTTAAGAATCAGGATGATAATGTCCGTAGCATAGAGTAGTGAATGAGGTGGTATAAGAAGGAAGGTCAGGCACAGGCCATACCCTGGATGGAGATGGCTCAGTGTGTGAGGATTCATTCAGCTGACACCTGTGATGTGCACAGTTTTCTGTGCCTATGTTCTCATCAACAAAAATGGGAAACAGGACAGGCTTTGTCTGTGTCAATATGACATCTACATTGTTTGCGGCCCTAATCACCTGTGAACATGAATTTGTTATTTCTTCTATGGTAAAACGACCCATGGGAAATAGGAGGTGGAAGTTCAAGACTTCTCTTATGTTGTTTGAAAACAAAACTCTCTAAGGCATTCTCTTGTAGGAGCCACACCTTGGTCACATTGCAAGTGTGCTGTGGATGTGATGGGACAGTTTTATTCTTTAACTGAGCCAGCCATAAATGAGTTTTCATCTATGTGCCCTTTTTTGCTGGTACAACATCTCTCTCAAGTTCTTATGAAGAGATCTTCAATTATAGGAACTTTTTCCCCCTGGAATTAATGAAGACATGCATAGAATTTATAACCCCCCCCACACACACACACATCAAAACCATCTCTTGCTTACCTTTGAAAACACTTCTCCGGTGGGCGGTGGCCAACAGCTTTAATACCAGCACTTGGGAGGCAGAGGCAGGTGGCTTCCAGAGCCAGATCTGGGCCAGTCAGAGCAGGAAGAAATCATCTTGCCAAATATGATTGATAGGTAACAACTGGAGAACATGAGCCTCCTCCTCCTCCTTCCTCCTCCTCTTCCTCCTCTTCTTCCTCTTCTCCTTCCTTCTCTTCTTTCTTCCTTCTTCCTCCTCCTCCTTCTTCTTAACTTTAAAGCAGAGTCTTACTATATAGCACTACATAGCCTAGAACTTGCTATGTGAACTAGACAGACTGACCTTGATCTCTCAGAGATCCACCTGCTTCCCCAGTGCTGGCATTAAAGGTTTATGCCACGATACCTGCTGATATTTTATTTTTATACTTATTTTTATTTTATGTCTGAGTGTGTGAGAGTGTGTATGTAAACACACACATGTGCCACAGCACACATGTGGGAGGGGAGTCAGACTGCAACCTTAGGTGTCATTGCTGGTCCTCCACTTTTTTTGAGGTAGGCTTCTGTTGTTTGCCACTGTAGATGCCAGGCTAGCTTGCCCTGCCTCAAGAGTTCCAGGGAGTCTCCTGCCTTTGCCTCCTATCTTGCCTTAGGAGCTCTAGGGTTACAGATGTGCATTAGCAAGCCAGGGTTTTGTGTGGCTCTAGAGATTCAAACTCAGATCCCCATGCTTGTGTTGTAGGCATTATACACACTGAGCCATGCACACACTGAGCCATGTACACACTGAGCCATGCACACACTGAGCCATGTCTGTAGGCATCTTTCTGGTTGGTTTTGTTTTGAGGCAGGGTTTCACTCTGAAGTCCACATCGATTGGGATTCCTTTGCCTTAGCTTCCAAGTGAGAGGCTCCATGCCAAGGAAAGCAGACTATGGCTCTTAAGAACAGACAAGGTTGGACCAGTGACCCCTAGGAGTCGCTTATTGATGGTCGCTTGGAACAAAACACAGATCAGGGAGAATCAGGAAGACCGGTACTCTCTCTGCAACCAGCTCTCACAATATCATCTTATTTCTCAGAAATGCAATTTCATCATTCCCAGATAACACTGCAATGTTTTTTGAGTTACTCAATAACAACATCAATCCTTTTATTTTGTGTTTTTAAAATATACAGTATTCTGGAGAGTCTACAAGGAAGAAAGGAGAAAAGGGATAGTTAATGGGTACAGGGGTATAAATGGATAGAATAACTTGTAATTTTTTTATAGCACAGTAGAGTAGTGATGGCTGACAGTTAATTATTTTAAAGTGTGTAGTCGAGAGGATTTTCAATGTTCCCAATACGAGAAATAATAAATGTCTGAGATGACAGCTGTACTGATCATCCTGCTCTGACCAGTTACTAAACACCACAAATGAGTATTGAAGTGTTACCCTGTGACCCATAAATATGGTTAATTATCTATCAATTAAAAGTAAACATACTGTGGCTGCAGAAACGGCCCAGCTGTTAAAAGTGCTTACTGCTGAGTCCGGTACCCAGACACCTACATTATGTGATTTACAACTACATGTAACTCTAGTTCCTGAGGATCTGGTGCCCTCCTCTGGCTTCTGTGGGCATGTGCATTCATCCATGTGCACATACCCCAACATAGACACACATAAATAGGCATAATTAAAGTAAAATAAACCTTTAAGAAATAAAAATATTAGCCGGGCAGTGGTGGCACACGCCTTTAATCCCAGCACTTGGGAAGCAGGGGCAGGTGGATTTCTGAGTTCAAGGCCAGCCTGGTCTACAGAGTGAGTACCAGGACAGCCAGGGCTACACAGAGATACCCTGTCTTGAAAAAACCAAAACAAAAAACAAACAAACAAACAAACAAACAAAAAAAACCCCAAAAAAACCAAAAAACCAAAAAACCAAAAAAACCAAATTCAAATATTCATAAATAACTGTTTTATTCACATTTATTTAAGATATTTGAGACAAGTAATTGCTGTGGATGATACAGGCAAGAAATTTGCATTTTAATTCAGTCCACTGCTGATATTATTATGTGGTCTTAGTCACTATTCTATTGCTAGGAAGAGACATCATGACTGAGGAAACTTTTTAAAAAAGTGTTTAATTGGGAGTCTGCTTACAGTTTCAGAGACAATTATCATCATGACAAAGAATACACAGGTATGATGCTGGGAAGAAGCCAAGCACTATATCCTGACTCAAAAGCACACAGAGACACTGGGCCTGGTGTTGGCTCTCTAGATCTCAAAATCCACACTCCCTGACACACTTCCTCCAACAAGGACACGCCCACCCCAAGACCACACCCCCTAATCCTTCTAATCCTTTCAAATAGTGCCATTCCTGGGTGGCTAAGCACTCAAATGGATGAGCCTATGGT
>NW_022196896.1:67762266-67767497 GCF_008632895.1 Mastomys coucha | reverse complement strand
TCAGGCTACCACAGATGTTGAGTCAACATGCTCTAATCAGGTGCTGTGAATATTTCTCCACTATGACACAGAGTCATATCATTCTCTGTGACTTCCTGAGGAAACTCACTTCCAAACCTACTCTTATTAGCTGCTGCCCGGAAGGGAAACTTCAAATTGCTCATGCAAGGGCCAGGCACCGTTTGCATTTTATTTTCAACCATCAAATTCTCAGGTGAGCAAGCCTGAGACCTGCCTGAACAAGCAATAGTCTTGCCAGCTTCTCAAAAGCCCTGTCAAAACCATCACTGACTTACCTTCAGAAGCACATCCCCTTGACCTCTGTCAAGTTCATCCGTCAATTTCAAGCTGGCTTTGGAGGTAGGTGTCAAAGGGGCGGCTGCCCATTATGAGCTACGGAGCTCTCTCCAGAGAAAGAAACAATGACCAAGAGATGGCCCATGCTTCTGTGAGGCTTCCAGGGCCTGGACTGACCTGTGAGCCTTCTAACAAACAGATTGATTATTTCTTACCGGAAGTGCTCAGGACCGGAAATGTTTATGTGCTTGTTTCAATTGGCTTTTAGAATTTGGGATATCTCTGTCTATGTAACGAGATATCTTGGGTCTGAGACTCAAGAAAGTCCTTTACATTTCCCATACCCTTTATGCACATTGACTGAAGGCAAGTCTACATAGACCTGTTCTGTGTGCCTGCAGTTTGACTGAGCACCTATCACTTGAGGTCAGGTGTAGAAATCTCCATTTATAACATCACACTGACACTCGGACTCTTCACATTTAAAACTTTTTAGATTTTAGATTTAGGCATCAGGCATGGAGGGGAGAAATAGTGTAACATCATTCCAATCTAATCAATTTGATAGTTGATATCAATAACTTAATTGATTAGTTGACTGGACTAGAATTGGAAAGTATTCAATTGTATTACTAGCTTTTTTGTTGTTGTTGTTTTATGTTTTGTTTGTTTGCATGCCTGTGAGTGATAAGGTTTCACTGTGTTGTCTAAGCTAGCCATAAACTTACTCTAAAACTCAAGTGGTATAAATGTTGCAAACCCCCCCCCCCCCTTCTGCTTAGCTAGCATCTCAGGCCTGTTGGCTAAAGTCTAGGCTCCGCCCCACAGTTACCTGGCAACAGCCAGGTGTGCTTGACTCACTCTAAAAGGGGCTGCTTGCCCCCTCCTCTCTCTCTTGCTCTCCTGTCCTTGCTCCCTTATCCTGCTCCCCATTCCTCCTCATTCCCCTCCCCCCTCTCTCCATGTGCTCATGGCTGGCCTCTACTCCTCTTCTCTCTCTTTGTCTCTGTCTTTGTCTCTGTCTCTCTGTCTCTGTCTCTCTGTCTCTCTGTCTCTGTCTCTGTCTCTGTCTCTGTCTCTGTCTCTCTCTCCCCAACCCCTTCCCTTTCTCTCATCTCCCCTCCCCATGCCCTGAATAAACTCTATTCTATACTATACTATCTGAGGCTGGTCCCGCAGGGGGAAGGGAAGCCTTAGCATGGGCCTGCGGAGGCACCCCTTTCCCCCACACCTTACCGAACCTCCACCAAACATATTCCTTCTCTCTTTATCTTTTTATAAAACACAACAAGACCTGTACCATCATGCCTGGCCTTGGGGGGTTTAATGCATGGCCATGAAGTTTACCTTTGACACCTCAGATTCAGGAAGGGTGGGGGGAAGGGGAGATGAGAATCTGGGATTCTCTCCCAGTCACTCCTGCCATGCCCTGTGAGGAACACCTTCACATTTCATTAGACCTGCCTGCTGCCACACCGTCTGGATCCTGTCGATTATGATCCTGAGCAGCTGGGAAGGGCTAGGTGAAGGGGGCGGGGGCGGTGTGTGTGTGTGTGTGCGCGCGCGCACGAGTGTGTGTGGGGGTGATGATTGATGCTGCTTGCAAGGAATCAGGGCTGCCCACATCCCAGGGACAGAGGGCACAGGAGATGGGCCTCAAACAGGAGCTAGCCTCAATTCAAGTTTCAGCTCAGCCATTTGCTGTATCCTCTTTGGCAAATTAGTACATCGGTTTCCTTTCTCACTAAATGTGATCACTGATTTTCATTCTTTCTACGAGGATCAAGGCACACAGGAAACCAGAACAAGCTTCAGGAATGCTTCGGAAATTGTCAGTGTTCGAAGCCCCCCCTTCTCAGTGCCCTGGCGGGATTCTCAGTGCCACCTTCTCAGTGCCACCTGTTTGCTGTTGTGGTAGTTTCTAATCGGAAACAAGTAGTTTGGGGAGCATCAGGGGTTAAGGTTGAAAAGGGCTAGGTGAGTTAGAACCCCCTTTCTGTATTGATGTTGGGACTCATCTTGTTGCTAGAACTCAGCTCCCAAAAGATGAGCTCATGGTTTCAGGAAGCAATCCCCTTCCTGTCCCATTCTGGAAGGATTTTAATGTCATTGAACTGAAATCTGTGTATTTCATAACTTTCATATATGAATTCATGATTCTTTTTCTGTCCACTCTGCTCTTTCTTTTACAGAACTGCTTTGAAATCTCTTTCCTTTTGGGGTCAACTTGTCATGTAAGCTACTCGGCACTGAGCACTTTTTAGAAATCTACCTAGTTGGGCTAGAGAGATGGCTCAGTGGGTGGCAGATGTATTGCTCCTGCTGAGGACCTAGGTTCTGTTCCCAGCACTGCATTAAGCAGCATACAGTTAGTTGGCTTAAGCTTACAATCACAACTCCAGCTTTAGGGGATCCATTGCCCTCTTCTGGTCTCCTTAGGTACTGCACATACATGTGCACAAACCCACCTTATACAAAATAATTACTTTTTTTTTTTTTTCCTCCTGGAATCTCTTTAGAGGAATCCATCTCTTTGATGCAGTGAGATCCAGACGGCATGTAGCCGGAGCAGTTGGGTACCCTGACTACAGTGGTTGACTTGGAAATGAGCAGGAAGCTCAGACTGGGTTTCCCTCAGAATTTTGTTAGAACTCTAGGGAAAGAGCTACATTATGTTCTTTTGGGATCAATATCCCCACACATGATAAACTGATGGCCACCTTTGCCAACATAGGAGAGGAAGAAGGTTTATAGTTACACAATGACATCTTTATGATGACAAAATCTGAACCCAGGACCAAATGTTCCTGAAACCACCTTGAACATCCCACTTATATAGATAGGCTTACATCTCCTCTCTAGCACATTTGAGTTAATTTTTCGGCCACCTTATGCCAAAGACATCAAGATTTATCTAGACAGGAAGTTCTGCCAACAGGACTCAGGGGTATGTTTTAAGTGCCCCCCTATGCCCTGGCTGCTTCCTTACTGACACCAGTAAGTCACTACTAGCCCAAAGAAAAATTATTTGTTCCTTGTATTTTTTTGAACCTCAGAGACAGGGAAAGAATCAGGCAGGACCTTCCCTCCAAACTACTTGGAAAGAGCAGTTTGGGCCAGACTGTTTTCTAACTCTAGGTAAATTATGAAGCAGAGATGGCAACCACAAACTCCTATTCCCAGGTGGGGAGAGAGAGAGAGAGAGAGAGAGAGAGAGAGAGAGAGAGAGACAGAGAGAGAGAGAGACAGAGACAGACAGAGAGAGAGACAGACAGAGAGAGACAGACAGAGAGAGACAGACAGAGAGAGACAGACAGAGAAAGAGAGCGAGAGAGAGGGAGGGAGAGAGAGAGAGAGAACCATTTCACAGGTAGAAAATGGACATTAAGACTTCAGCAGAAAGCAAGAGAATCTTCTGGGGCAGGCAGAGGAGGATTCAGGGTTCTGCCCAGTCACCCCCGCCACTGTGTTCTTGAGTGTTATGGTGAGATGACTCTCGGAGGCTCATCTGTCTGAACGTGGTCCCATCTGATGGTATTTGGGAAGCCTGAAGTCTCCTGGCCCTGGAGCAAAGCCAGCAGACTCAGGTCAGAGCTGTGGCCTTTGAGGGTCAGCGGGCTGGCCTTTGCTTGCTGTCTGGGTATCTGCTTCCTGGCCTATACCATGTTGCTAAGCAAGCACCTCAGACTCTGGCCACTGTGAACTGCGTGTCCGCCATGTCTTCCCCACCATGGTAGACTGTACCATTAAACCACAAGCCTAAACAGACCTCCCCCTCTTAGGTTGCTTCTGGGAAGGATGCTACCATCACAGGGTTGGGGATACTGCACACTATAGAGCTAAAGCTCACAGGATGACATACTCAGAGGGGAGAGATGGTTTTCTTGACTTTTTTTTCAAACGAATGAATGAATGATGACGACAACAACAACAACAACAACAACAAAAACAACAAAAAACAAAAAACAAAAAAGCCCGAAACAGAGTCAAGTATGCATACAAGTTTGTGTATGCATGTAAGACCATAGCGAAGTGGGTATGAGGAGAGTGGGTTGCTTCAACAATAAAAATTGATTTTCTCAGTCCTGACCTAGAAGTCTCAGACCAGGTTGGCAGCAGAGCCGATGTCTCCTGAGGGTCATGGTCTGGCATGCAGGAAGCTGCTTCCCTCTTGTTTCCTGTGTGTGCGATCATATTAAACTTGTCCTATAAGGACATCAGCCCTGTGAGCTTAGGATATGCTCTGGTGACTTCAGCTAACCTTAATTATCCCTCTGAAAACTCTATTTCCAGAAATAGCCACATCCAGAGGTCTTGTAGCTGGGGATTTCAACATGTAAGTTCAGCCCATAATATTTAACAGCAAATAACAAAGTTGTTTGTTTTTTTTTAAATACCACAGCCATCTATCAATTGTGCAATGTTTAGATGGTTTAAAAGGCTTGCTAGCCTTCAATTATTTTAAAAATAGAATGAACAAGCTTTTTTTTTTTTTTTAACACGCAGGAAATCACTATTTTATCAGAATAGATAAAAATAAAATAGGGTAAAGGAGTACCTTGCTGTAGAGGCACCTTAGGAATGTTGGCTAAAAGGAGAGCCAGAGCCAAACTGTCCTAACACACAGGCTCACCTGGGCTGAGGAGAGCTAACCAACCACACACAGGCTCACTTGTGCTGAGGAGAGCTAACTGCACATAGGCTCACCTGAGCTGAGGAGACCTAACCATACACAGGCTCACCTGAGCTGAGGAGAGCTAACTGCATACAGGCTCACCTGGGTTGAGGAGAGCTAACCAACATCACATAGGCTCACTTGTGCTGAGGAGAGCTAACTGCACACAGGCTCACCTGAGCTGAGGAGAGCTAACCACACACAGGCTCACCTGGGCTGAGGAGACCTAACCACACACAGGCTCACCTGGGCTGAGGAG
>NW_022196896.1:67737398-67761592 GCF_008632895.1 Mastomys coucha | reverse complement strand
CAGGCTCACCTGGGCTGAGGAGAGCTAACCACACACAGGCTCACCTGGGCTGGAAGTCTGAGAAAGCCCTGACTGTTTTTTCCCCCCCAGTTCTACACGAGTGTTCTTCAAGGGTAGGGGTTGAAGGAGAGTATAGAGCTTCCTTAATAAAAGCTTCTCTCCAAGATGTCAAGTAAGTTTATTTTTGGTTGTGAGCCTAGCCTTTAACGGCTGAGCCATCTCTCCAGCCCGTAAGTTTAATTCTGATTAATGTTCATGTTACAAAATCACCATGGTGGAGGAAAGAGAAGACACTGAGTCCATGGCTGGCTTTTAACAACAGCCTGCAGTGTGGAGGTTTGCATGAGGAAAAAAGAGAGAAAAAATGATACACAACACTGCTGTCATGATATGTAACAGTGGGCAAAGGCAGTCTAAACTGAAGATGTGTAGAGCACTTTCCCTGTGCCAAAGGAGATGCCCATGTAGAGTCATCTTAGTGTTGTAGTTTGGATACAAGCCCCTCTCCTCAGGGTCGAGGTTACAAGCATGGTCCCCCATACAAGCAATGCTCAGCAGTGGGCTTTAAAGAAACAACTGGGTCCTAGGACTCTGTCTGATTAATGGATTGACCCCTTAATGACTCCTAATATGATGATATCACCAGGACATGGTGAAAAGCAGGATAGTGTCTAACTAGAAGAATCAGGTCCCCCAGAGATTGTCTGGAGGAGTCTTGTCTTTTCCCTCTCTCCTTCCTCTTCCTCTTCCTCTTCCTCTTCCTCTTCCTCTTCCTCTCTCCAACTTCCTGGTGGCCCTAAGGTGAGTCGTTCCTTCCACATGTTCCTGCCACCCTAATGTTTGGCCTCAAACAGTGGACCATGCTGACTATGGACCAAAATAAGTAGTTCCTCCCCAACTTGAGTTTCTCTTCCCAACACTGGTCCAGGAGTGGAATCCCTTGCGCTACAATACAGCTTTAGCTTTAAAGTCAGCTAACGTCCAGTATCTTGTTAAACTCATTTGATTTTCATGGTGCAACAACACAGTGAGAGGAGCAGGAAGAGCAGAGAGGACTAACCTGTGTGGGGTCTTTCTGCTTCTCTCCTTTTTTTCCCATCCAACATCTCCAGCAGACCTTGTTTTACTTGAGTACTGGTACAGGCTCACATGGGGACTTGCTCCTGGCTGCCTTTTGTTTGTTTGGACCATGCTTGTTCTTAGCAGTAAGGTCTCAATTTAGATGCTAGATGACACTACGGAGATGGAGACGTCTCTGATCCTCATTGCATTGGGTCAATCCATTGGGTGAGTCTCCAGGCTCAGTTCCAGACCAGGAACTGCCTGTTAGGTGATCCTGTATTCCCTCCAGGTTGAGGCTCACTGCTCTGCGTCATTCCTGAAGTTTTCTTCCTAGCCCTTGGCACCATCAGAAATTCTCTGACATATGTGCTTGTTTCTGTTCCTTTACCACTGCTACAATCAGCAGCGTTTGCTTTGATGTTTGCTGTAGGTTTTGAGCACTGCCGGGTATGAGAATCCAATAAACACTGGTGGGACAGGTGGATGAACAGTTGCAGAGAACATAAACACTGAGAATTCTGGGATTAGGCAGGGTGGGATAAATGAATGAATGGCTGGAGAGACCTAGCACTGGGGATTCTGGGATTAGACAGGGTGGAATAAGTGAATGAATGGATGGATGAGAGACTGTATTGCTGGGATTGGATGAGTGTTCTAGTTATTAAACCTAGACATATCTTGGAAGAGGGGATCTTAAGTGAAGAATTCCCTCCACCAGTTGTCCTGTGGGCAAGTCTGTGAAGGATTTTCTTGATTGATGATTGATGTGGGAAGGCCCTGCTCACTGTAGGCTGCTGGTCTTGGGGTTTTTTGACCCTTGCCTCTAGGTTCCTGCCCCAGTTCCTGATCTGGCTTCTTTTTATGGACTCAAACTTGATCTAATAAACTCTTTCTTCCCAAGTGTTGCTTTTGGTCACGTTTTTAATCACAGCAAATCAAGGCATGGTCAGCGCTGGACATCAAGTGGCTACCTGACAACCAGGTGGCAAGTCATTTGAACTTCCTGAGTCAGTTTCTTCCCTTGTGAGATGGAAACAAATCTGACTGGAAGAGTCATTAGGACAATACATGTGAAATGCCTCACTTTAGATGAGAAAAAGTCTGGTACTATTTTCTGCCAGTTACAGGGAGGAGCGGGGCACATTCAGTCCCTTGAGAGATAAAGGGATCCACGATCCAAGGAGGAATCCAAAGGGGTAAGGGATGGAGAAGGTGACACTTGGGGAAAGAGAAGTCATTTGTGAGCAATGGGAAAAGGTGGCTATGTGCTGAAGCCCTTTCATGGAGATCCTGGAGCCCTGTTATACGTGAACAGGCAGGGTATACCGTAAATACAGTCCAATGGCTTTGGTCAAAGATAATTTCCTGTAGCTCCGAGGATGAGACATGAGATCCCAAGGTGAGGGGAATGCTCCAGAGAGTTCGAAGGGCACGCTTTGCTTTGTTACTGTTTTTCCCTCAGACGTGTGCCCTTTGGACCAGGAAGGAGTCTTGCCTGCCCTCTCCTTTAGGTTTTTGTTTGTTTGTTTGTTTTTGTCTTTTTCCTCACAAAAGAGAGCTCTCAGCTCAGGGCTGACTTCATTTAAAGAGGTCTTTAAAACTGTTATTCTCCATGGCAACGGAAAAACAGATAAGTGGAGAGCCTTACCCCAGTCCCCAAGTGTCTCCGTATCTTCAGAATCATCTCAGTTACTGAAGGAAGGAAGGTTGAAACAACAGCTTGCTTCCCTTTCTGAATCCCAAAGTCTGATGCAGTATGTCCTAGAAAATCCTGGAGCAATTCACCTTAATTTAATACAATTCCACAGAACTAAGTTGGCCTCTTTCCCCCACTCCACACCCCACCCAAAATATTTGAAGTGCTACACCTTTAAACAGCTCAGGGTCCCTGGCCAGTGCATTTAAAATGTTTTGTTCCACACAAACCCACACTAGGTGGAAATGTTGGGAATATGTTTTAAACACGGGGAGATCTGGAAGAAACAGCCTTCATGCTAAGCTTGGTGGAAGGATTCTTAGTATCCATGGAAATAGGAGGACTCCTCTCTTACCTGGGTTTCTCCTCCCTCTGGGGGCGGGGTCCACTAGGAGTGGCTGGGAACCAAACTCAGGCCCTCTACAAGAGCTGTCTGTACTCTGAAGTGCTAAGCCATCTCTCCAGCCTAAGGAAGGACATTTTTGACAAAGGAAACTCTGTGGTCGTCTTTGAAGTTTCGCTGGAAGCTGAGTTGGCTACGTAGACGAATAGTGTAATAGCACGAGTGTTATTCCAAACACTCACGGGAACTACCAAGTTATTCCAAAGAAGGTCTGTGGAAGTGAACCTTGGGCTTAGAAGGCCAGAGACCAAACAGACAGACCCTGCCCTTCATCTCCAGCCCAGCTAGGTCAGTGACAGGCACCTCCACCTGCCTCTGTGATTTCGGTCTCAGCACTCAATCATACCTCTGTGCTCCAGGGCTGTGCTCCACGCTCTTTCCTGCTATAAAACATTCTGGCCTGGGTGCTTGAGGTCATGACCTTTGAAAGATTCACAGCCATATCTTAGACCAGGAAGAACATGTGTCAGGCTCTAAACATGGAAATAAAACATTGAAATGGGAATAAATATTTGATTAGGAGACCATGTAAAGTGCGGCATGATATCAATGAGTCAGTGGCCGGTCTACTGAAGCTGTATATGGCTACATTAAAACAGAACATCAACTTGAATCCTGGGGTACATGAATGTTATAACAAAGCTCTAAATTTGAATTATAAAAATTAAACAACAAAAACATGCATATGTGTCCGTCAGGACACAGACATAGCAATAGACTGGCTACAAGTGGGTCTGGGCTCTTTGGAGGTCTTAAAATAAATAGAGCACACTAGACATCTCGATCCTAGTGTCATTGCTTAGGAATTTTTGCCACCTTAGGCAAATCAATAAAACTCACAAAGTGATGTTTTCTCATTTACAGAATGAGCTTAAATGAGGTGGAGGTCACGGATGGCCACTTGTAGATGAAAGGGTGGCAGCCTAATCATTGGCTGATTTTTATTTGGGAAGAATCCAAGGCAAACACAAGAAACAACCAGAAGGATTTGCTGCTCATTTTATGACGCTTTTTACAGCTGTAATCAAATCTCTGTCGATGAGGGCTGCCGAGAGACTGAGGGTGGGGTTGAGGGGGGGGGTTCTCTCATATGCTCCAAGACGCTATGGTAAATCTGCGGTCTTCTTAGGGAAAAGTGGAAATTTAATACAGAAGCTAGAATCGTATTTATGCATTCTTTATGTTTCTAAAATTCATGTAGAAGAGTGGTACACTATGAGTGAACTGGAATTCTAGAGACCGCGTAATCTAGTTAATGTGTGTTCATGATCCCGAATCCATTACTCTGTTTTACAGAGATATCCAGGGCCACTGGGCCTATCTTCTTGCTATTCTCCACCAACCTCATGCAAGCTCATCCCAGACCATCTCAGGACAGCCTCATTGTGTACAGCTGGTGCCCTCTTCCTTGGCTGGATCCTGGACTCAGCAGGACTGTTTGTATCTGGACAAGGATTGGGAGGTGCTTTCTGTTGGCTGGTAGGCCCAGAATGGCCCTGGCTAGGATCTCTGGCTGGGGATGGGATCAATGGCAATGATTCAGATGGCCTGGTTGCACAGAGAAAGCAGTAACATTTTCCTGTGCTCACATAGATTTATTTGAAACAGGACCTAATTCAGAACAGGTCTAACTCTGTGGTTAATTATGTACCATATTATCCAATAAAAGGTATTTTAAAATTCCAAACCTGGCTAAATTGGAATCTCTTCCCTCCATCCCTGAGGTACTTGGGTTTTCTGGATTTACTTAAGAAGCAAAGTATTTGTGGCCTCTTGGGGGATGGGCCTTTTGGGGGGAAGAGTTTGATATTCTGGCATATACCTTATTGATTGTCTTTCTTGAGGTCCTGCTTTGATCATCGGTTTAATGTCCAGCTCCAGAGACATCCTGTGCCCTGGAGTCTCAGACTTGTGCATCCCATAGTTTCAGGTTTGTGAATAACATTTGCCTTGCCTTAGCTACCTTCCTGATCATCTTTAGCTATGCATGTCGTGCTCAGCCACTAAGGTCTACCCAAGAGCCAACCCTTCTAGAAACTTTTGCTGGGCTACCACAAAGTACAGAGACTTCTCATTGTAATCTTAGAAACTTTTACTATCATGCCGCCTTAGCCTATATTCTATTACTATAATAGAATACTTGAGACTGGTTAACTTATAAAGGAAAGACACTTAGTGTGGCTCATAGCTCTGCCAGTCTTACTGTATGATGTCAGTACCTGCTTAGCTTCTGAACAGGGTCACGTGACATTCCATGAAGGTACAAAAGTGGATATTTACAAAGAGAATGGGGCCACCAGGAACTTCCCAGTAACCCTTTATGAGGTTGGTTCCCCCAAGAAGCAAGCTGCCCTTGAACAATCCCATCTTTCAATAATACTACACTAGTGGTTTTTGCACAGGTTTGGTGGGGCGGGGCCATAGCATAGGGACAGTACTTGTTGGGACTTAAAGTCTTCCTTGGAGCTGATTTAACACTGCCTGGAATCACAAATGTCACAGATTCTGGAGGAGATGCACAAAGACATGACCAATGCCTTTGTTAGGGTCAGGCCCAAGGGGCCTGATGGGGGTGGCTGCTGAAGCGTGGCAGGTTGGAAGGGAGGGGTGCTAGAGGTTAAAGGCCAATGCTAGGGAGCCTTCTGTACAGAGAAGGCAGCCTTGTGAGTCTGCTTCAGAGACAGGTCAACAAGGAAAAAATGTGAGGCCGCAGAAGACTAAACAGGCCAGGACTAGTCAGGGAACAGAGTGAAAAGAGTTAGAGATCAATTGGATTTCTCTGTGTAGCCCTGGCTGTCCCAGAACTCACTCTGTAGACCAGGCTGGCCTCAAACTCAGAAATCCGCCTGCCTCTGCCTCCCAAGTACTGGGATTAAAGGCGTGTGCCACCACCGCCCGGCTTCAATTGGATTTCTTAAAGACCATGTGATGAGGCCAGACCTCCAGCCTTACATCTAGGCATCCAGAATTATAAGCTGTGGAATCATGGACAAGTTATTTAGCTTTTCTGGGCCTCAGTTGCCTGTTCTCTGACCAGGCTGGACCTGTCTGCTCTTAGACAAGCGCAGAGACTCAGGACATGCCATCAAGACCACGGGGTGGGTAGCGCTTGTGTACTGTTGGGAGGGCATCTGGGTCTTATTCCTTAGCCAGTAGGAATCTTGAATTGTTACTTAAGTGATTCAGTCACAACTAACAAGAAGAGCTTGAACAGTTGTAGCTCAGAAGCACTGGGGATGGGACCCAGGCTTCCTGTGTGCAGGACAAGTGCTCTACCGTGGAGTCACATACCAAACTCAAGAGTGATGGCATATGCATACTGTATCTCTACCTTGAATAGTTAGATGCCCTTAAGGCCTGAGCAAAGTAATGAAGGGAGGAAGCCAGGCTCAAAGGCTGTGGTTTCTGAGTGCCTGGGGTCACTGCACCCTACCAGGCTGAAGCATTTACTCAAACTGTCCAGTCGGCTTACTTTTACCCCTTCCAGACTCCAAACTCCATGAACTCACTCCTCACACTCACTGAGATCTTGGTCTTTTGGCCCTGTCTGTCCTCCAACAACATTTGACTATGACCACGTGTGCAGTCAGGAGAGCTAAGAAACAATAGCTGCTCAGAAACCAATAGAGCAAGGGAAACCAGCGGCACAGCCGATGCATCAGACTGAAGAGCCTCTCTGTGTGGTTTTTGATGTGGGTCTCACTGGATCCAGACTCATAAAGCCATCTACTAAATACCTGCAGGAAATAGCGCACTTAATGGTCAAATGTGGAAGTTTTCTCTTGAGATCCTGAACCAGGCAAGAATGTCTGTTATTTCTGCTTCTATCTAGCAATATACTGGACCTTCTAGCTGGGTGACATACATAGGCCACTACCCTAGACAATTTGATTCATATTTAAAAATGTAATTACTTATGTATCTCTTTTTACTTTGGGGGACAGGGTCTTATGTAGTATATGTTTTATGTACTATAAAAACATTAAATTCTCCCAACAACTGTATCCAAACAATTATAATCAAAACTAGGCAGTTTTGTTCATGTAAAAAAAATTCAACACACATTTTAAATATTCATATAGAAATGGAAAGGCCAATAAAAAGTTAAGAAACCTGTGCATAAGAAAAGGAGGGAAGGCTTGTTCCAACTACTATGAGGACTTACTGTGAATGTGTCAGCTGCCACAGCGTGGTACTAGCCTAAACATGGAGATGAAAGGGCACAGAAGAACCCAAACTCGATTACAGTATATACACATGACACAGTTGGCATCACAGACGTGGGGTGTAAGATTGCTAAGAACTGCTTATATAAATAAACACTGAGCTCATAAAATGACTTTTCTTCATCTATTAAAAAATACCATTATTTTCTGCTGCTAATGCACTCAAGGACATGAACTGCTTTTTCTTGAGAAAAAGTTTATTTAATATAGCATTCATCATTTTCTTCATCATCTTATGATAATATTTAAGTATATACTCTCTGTGTCATAGTATCACTGTTGTGTAATCTAAAATGTTTTTAGTACCCCAAATACAGACTTCAACTCACTAGGCTATGCCTCCCATCACCTCTCTGCTGGCCTCTGGTAGTTAATAATCTACTTCCCATCTGCAGAGTTTGTCACTATAGATATGGCAAGGAAGTAGAAACAGTTACTCTTCCTTATTGTGTGTCTTATGTCACTGTGCAAAATGATCCTAAGGTTCATCTCTGTTGTAGTATGATTTTGAAGTTCTTTTGTAATGGAGTCTATTCCATTACACATCGTGGTGGTTCATTTTATAGATGAATTTGTCTGGACCATGGGATAGTAAGATACCTGGTTGAATATTATTTCTGAGTGTGTTTGTGTCTTTGAGGGTATTTCTGGGAATCTGAGCAAAGCAAGTGTGAGGAGAGACCTCTTACAAACTGTTGAACATAGAGTAAAACAAAAAAGCAGAAGGTACATTCACTCTCCCAGCCTGACTGTGTGAGCTGGGACTCAGGCTTGCCACGCCTGTGGGACTCGGTTGTCTGGGCTGTGAGCATGTATTGGGCTCTTCATCTTCAGGTCCCCAGCTTGTGGGCCATGAATTGCACCACTGACTTTCCTGCATCTCCATTGAGAAGACAGCTGACTGTGTACTTCTCAGTAGTCATGACTGCTGAGCTGTGTATACACACACACACACACACACACACACACACACACACGCACGCACGCACACTGACATATGCACTCTGTGTACACACACATACATACACATATGCATACACATGTACACATGCACACACATATGCACACATAAACAAACACACACACATATACACATACCACACACATACCCATGCATGCACACATAAACAAACACACACACATATACATACACATACACACATATACACACAAGAGTGTGTATGTGTGTACTCATATGTATATGTATGTGTACATTATGTTTATATATACACACCACACATAGAGTATCTTATCTCAGGTTCTCTCTCATTCTGTGCCCATCTCTTTATACACACATTCTAATTGCTTCTGGGTAGAACACGAATACTATGACATCTGCATTGCTTCCTCCTTTCAGTTGATATGGATAATCCTGCTACGGACAGCGTTGGCCTGGACCCCTGTTTTCTTTTTTTTTCACTCTCTTTTTTTTTTTTTTTTAAGACAAGGTTTCTCTGTGTAGCCCTGGCTTTCCTGGAACTCACTCTGTAGACCAGGCTGGCCTTGAACTCAGAAATCCACCTGCCTCTGCCTCCCAAGCACTGGGATTAAATGCGTGCACCACCACCGGCTGGCCCCTGGACCCCTGTTTTCAATTCCTTAGCATGTACCTTTAGGAGTGGATCGGTAACAATACAGTATCCTACGTTTAGCTCAAAAGGAGCCTCCAAACTCCTTTCTGGGGCTACTTAACCATTTTACATTCCCAACAATGCAGGGGGATTCCAACACAAACAGGTTGGATATGACATGATGGAAAAATATTTCTGTACTTGTGAATCCATAAGTTAGGGCCAGCTATACTAATAGCAGATGAAATTAATTGGACTTCATAAAAATGGAAGACATTTATCGTTTGAATCCCATAATCTGCCAGAAGCCCTGCTTGGGTTCTTGGCAGGAGCTGGCAGACACCCCACCGGGGAAGGAGGCTAATGCCAGGCTGATCTCTCTGGGGCACTGTCCTCAGGAAGGAGCTGGGCAGTTCCCTCTGCCTTTTCCCTGGCATCAAGTTGGTGTTTCTTGGGCTCTCATCTTTCTTTGAACTTGCTGTTATCCAGAGAGGATGCAGCAAGGTGTTTGTTTCCTGAGCCTCTAGGGCTCTACCCAGCAGCAATGGCTTCGACCCAGTCCTCAAGGCTCTGTGCCAGTGCCAGTTGGGCTCTTCAGATTCATCTCAGGTTACCCACCGGGAAAGCCTAGCTTGCTCTATACCCTCTCCCTGCTTTTTGTTTGATGGCTGGTGTAGTTTGGAGCCGTTATTCATTTAATCTGGCTCTTAAAAGTCTTGTTTATTTGTTTGAATTGCTCCAGAACTCCCTCCCTGTCTTCCACCCTCTCAGCTCACCTTGCCAAAGCAAGGTCTCCAGTCTCTCCTTCGTGGTGATGAAGAGTCCTCACTTAACCTGCCTGGAAGTCTACCATCTTGTCGCCTCACCTTTCACCTTCTTTCTGATGACTTCATTTCTTGGGAAGAAAGCTTATGGCTGTGCTTGTTCTTTCACCCTGTTTCAAACTCTGTAGAAGGTCACTGATGACTCCCAGGCTGAGAAGATCGAGTTCTTTTTCTTCTATGTTCGTTTCTTTGGGGCCAATGAAACTATACTGTGTCAGTGACTTTTCGTGTTAACTTGTTGCCAGGTGGGAGCCTCTCCTGAGGATCTGTCCTGATAGCCTTGGTTGATGTGGGAAGACCCAAGTCGAGTCCACTTCTGGTTGCCGCTTAGATTGACATAACAACCAAAGCTAGGGCAGAGGGAACACTGTTTGTGTTTTGCTCGCTTGGCCTTCCCTCTTGCCGATGAGGTGATTCCTCTGCTGTAGTTGATTTCCTCCCTGAGACCAGAACCAGAACTTCTAGACTTCCATCGTTGACTAAGGACCAGGGGCTCTCCAAGAACTTTCCAGGATTTAAATAGAGACTTCCGATGCTCCCAGCACCCAGCCCTGTGGACTGAGTGACTACTGTGTTGTCAGGCTCCCTAGTGAGACATCTGTGGGACAACTCCAGTGTCCAAGGCACCCAGCCTCAAGGACCCAGCAACTGTTGGCCGGGATCTAAGCTTCTCGGGTATGGCTCAACTGTTATAACATAAGCTGATTTAATAACTTCTTTTAATATAGGTGTTCATCCCATTGGTTCATTTCCTCTTGAGACCACTGATACATACAGCTTACCATTCCTCAATCTCTTTCCTCAAGTAATACAAACTATCGTTGAGTTTACCCACCCACCCTCATGCCTTTCTGTCCGTTGTATCTCAGCCACTGTAGCTGGATGATTTCCTCTTAAGACAAGAGTAGCCTCAAAGTTTCTGGAGAGTGTGAGGATTTGTTATGGGGACAGTAAGGCCTTGGTTCGTCCTAGAGCAGAGAATGGTGAAAATGGAGAAACAAATTTTTCTGCATGAAGATGTAGATGCTCTTTCAGCAATAGGCTGGGGAGACTTGGGCAGGTTGCATTCTCTGTGCGAAAATGCAGATTTCCTTTCATGTGTATATAGACAACATTGTCCTGAGGGGTGTGGACAGTTTTCCCCAAGGGGCTTATGATGGTTAATTTTGCTTGGCTCTAAAATGAACTAAGCAACAATCTCTGGCTGAGTCTGTAGGAGCGCTTCTAAGGAGGAGGAACTGGGGAAAAGATCCTCTTCCAGAGTGGGCCGCACGTGCACATACACACACACACACACACACACACACACAGATACTCACACACACACATACACACATACATACACACTCATACACACATACGCACACATACACACACACACAGACACACAGACACTCACACACATACATACACACATACACACTCATACACACATATGCACACATACACACACACATACATACACACATGCACACATATATACTCACAAACACACATACCTACACATGTACACGCACACACACCCCATACCCAGATACAGTGGTCCCAAGAAAAGCAACACAGCTTGCCTCCCGCTGTGGGCCTTCGCCTCTTGCTGGTGAATGCATCTGTTGTTGTTGTTGCTGCCACTGCTGCCGCTATCTTCACCATCATCAGCTTCTTGGCCTTGCAACAAGGATCCAGGACCAAGGACTCTACAAGAACGCTCCAGACCTTCAGTGTTATATTGTGACTGTCAAAATCATCCAGCTCTAAGAAGTGAGGTTCTTAGCCTTCCTGGTCATGTTGGATTACCATCTGGTACTGTTAGATGGCCCAGCCAGTTCCTTTTTCAATAATGTATTTAATCTGTCCTGTTACCATGGAGAACTCCGATTACCATAGGGTGTGGAGCTGCAGCTTTTGTGCTGTCCATGGGCTGCAGGTGAATGCTGAATGTTGGGCTGCCTCCTATGGACCTTCTCTCAGACCCCTGCTTGTCATTGATATATACTTCCAGGTCATGGCCTGTCACTGAGGGAATCTAGAGCAGAGTCTGAAGCAGAAACCATGGAGGAATCAAGTTTGCTGGCTCCTTCGTTGGCTCACAGTTATCCAGCTTTCTTTCCCAGCCCAGGACCACCTTGCTAGGGGTGGTGCCACCAACAGTAGGTGAGGTCCCCGCATCAATCAAGACAGTCTCTCATAGACATGGCTTCAGGCCAGCGTGATTGAAGCACTTCTTCATGCGAGACTCCCTCTTCCGAGGTGACCCTGGGTTATGTCAGGTTGACAGTAGTAATTGACCAGGACCCTTAGGTGCCACTAGTAATTGTTTCCTGGATTGTGTGCTTGTATGGAGTAAGGACCTTGCTCAGTGTTGGGGGAACCAATGAGTCTAGGATGGAGATGAAATGTGGAGCTCTGAACATTAAATGAGCAGAGGCTAGGCTTCTCTGTGAGGGTGTGTGGGGCGGGGTTGATGGCTCTCAAGCCATGAAGATTCATGTGCCTTGTGATGTCTTTCCTCTCTTCTAGGATCTACTAATCATATTCAGCATACAAATATCAATCTTCTTTTCTACATCATAGTTTCCTCTGTTATTTCCAAGGCTTTAATAAAATTTTAAATACTCCATAGAGGTTATATTAAAATTCATGGGGATGAACCTGAAGAAGCCCAACTAGAACATGTGCTGATATCTCAGCTATCTACCAGCTCCCTGTGTCCTGTGGAGGGGGCACAGAAGACTCAGAGGTATACATATGTATGGAATGTTCTAGAGTCCAGTTGGTACTGAACTGAGCTGGGGAAGAATAAGATAATGGAAGGAGAGCCATACTCAGGCACCCCTGTCACAGATATATTATAGCTAGTGTCTTGTTGCTGTATCAGGATACCTGAGACTGAGTGATGCATAGAGAGAAAAGGTTTATTTAGATCACAAGTCTAGAGGGCCAAGGGCACAGCACTAGTGTCTTCTCAGTTCCTGATGAGAGTTTCATGGCATCCATGACATCACATGGCAGAATGGTAAGTCAGTACATGTGGATATGACATCATATAGCAGAACGGTAAGGAGGTATGTATGTGGCTATGACATCCTGTGGCAGAATGGTAAGTAGGTGTGTGCACATATGACATAACATGGTAGAATAGTAAGTTGGTGTGTGTGTGTGGCTATGATATCATGTAGCAGAATGGTTAGTAGGTATGTACATAGATATGACATCACATGTCAGAATAGTAAGTAGCTGTGTGTATGGATATGACATTGTGTGACAGAATGGTAAGTAGGTGTGAAGAGGTGGAACATAATGGTCTAGACTTGTAACAATCCACTTTCCCTGTTACTGGTTTGGTTCTGTGAGACCCGAGGACCTTAACATAGTTTCTTGTTTTTATTTTTTGTTTTTTCAAGACAGTGTTTCTCTGTGTAGCCCTGGCTGTCCTGGAACTCACTCTGTAGACCAGGCTGGCCTCAAACTCAGAAATCTGCCTGCCTCTGCCTCCCAAGTGCTGGGATTAAAGGCGTGTGCCACCACTGCCCGGCTCTTAATGTAGTTTCTTAAGAAAGTCATTAACTCATTTCTCAGGGCCACCACCTTCCAACACTGTAGGAATCCAATTTCAATGTGACTTTTGGTGGGCACAACCACATTTAAATAAAAGTAGCCAAGTTTTCCAAATCTTCCCTAGAACTTTTTTTTCTATAGTTTCCTCGAAGTGTCTTTTTCTCTCAATATTGTCTCCTTGATGGGCTCTCTGTACACATGGAGTCAACCTCTTGGACATGTTTATCACTCTCAAACTCCCAGCGAGAGTCCACCATTTCTTTCCTGAATCTGTTTCTGTGATGTAGATATACTCTCCCGTTGAGTTTTTGTACATTTCAGTCTTAGAATGGGAGTTCCATATCTGATCTTTTTCACTTATTCAAGGGGCTGCAGCCTATCTAGTCTTCATTTTCATAGTCTTCTCCAGGGACTCCATTTCTGCCGCCATGATCTGAATGCAACGGATCCATGAGATACCCCCTGTAATGTCAGCTTTAATTGTCACCTTGACCCAGCATAGAATCAAGTAACCCAGGACAAATGTCCCAGTGAGGGACTGTCTAGATCAGTCTAGATTCTGGGCATGTCGGTGGGGCATTGCTTTGACTGTTAATTAATGTAGGAAAAGGCCCACTGTGGGTGGCACCATTCCCTACACAGGGGAGTCCTGGATTCTATAAGACTAGAGAAAGTTCTCAAACACTTCCTCAACAACCTCTACTTCACATGCTACCCAAGAACAGAGGTCATTGTTTCTCTGCTTCAACTTGCCAGTTCAACCGGAGTCATGTTTGGTCATTTGCTATAGGCTATACATGGGCTTGTTTTCTTTCTCCAGTTGAAGTTAAAACCCAATGAGGGCTGGACGTGTTTCATTGGCTTGTATGTGCTCCGCAGACCTTGGCACAATGGCAGGTGCATGCGGTATGTTGGGAAACAATGCTTAATTGGAAGAATGTTTGAGAAAGACCAACCACAGAGGTGGGGAGGAAGCACTCTCCTATTTCTAATGAGAATTCTGAGCAAAGGGAAGTTTAGAGTTGTTCATAGCAGTATGTATAGATCAACATTTGAGTTAATGGTCATTAACTTCCTACATCCTTTGAGTTGGACCAAATTAGATTTGAACACACAGGTCTGAGAAAAATAGCCAAATAGCTTTTCCCTGAAACAAAAAAAGTTTGTTTTTCTTGCTGATTTTGCAAGGTCAGAGAGGAAACAAAATGAATCAGGTTTTCCAGTCAAAGCTCAGTCTTTTGCAAATATTATCAAAGTTATTTCTTAAGCTATTTGTGAGTCAGCTTAATCTACTAAGAACTAACTGACAATATGATTTTAACATGATTAGATTATTTCTCATAATGTAAATGGGGTGCTCTAAAAATAAAAGGGGGAGAAATTACATCATGCAGAGCAGGGAGAAGCCTGTGACCTTCAGATTTGTATCATCGGCTTCGTTTGGCTTCGTTTTCCTGCTACTCACAAGACAGTGGCGCCAACTCCCGTAGACCAGACGCAAGGTGGCACAGCTTAAAGTATGTAAGTTTCACTTGTTTTGGTTGATAAAAAGCAGTTTTTAGTTCCAGAATGTGGTGGGTTGGCTTTTCCCCCCCATCAGTTATCTTGAGACTATTTTGATGCCAGGGAATATTTGACAAGTTGTATTGCAATTTTACCAAGCTGTTCTGAATCTGGAAGGAAAAAAAAAAACAAACCTTGAGAGGTATTCTTTTTAGTTGGCAAAATGATGTATTTGGGTGTGTTCTGCTTTTTTATTTTAATCAAAGGAGGGTGAGGAGGAGTAAATGCTGAAACATTTAGACTCAGAGCTTAGCTGGCACAAATTCAAAATGGGCCAGGCATCTGTCTCTATGTCTGTATCTCTGTCATATGTACATGTACATGTATGAGTAAGCATGTGCACACACACACACACACACACACTTTACTATACCCTTTGATCTTAGAGAACAAAACTTAGACAATGGCAAGGAAGTAAGATGGTTTACTGGGTCCTCCGGACTTCCTAAGACTGAGGAAGCATGGTTCTTGGGAGCCTAGGATGAGCTGAACTCACTGGAGTTTGCCCAGACTGTAAAACTGAAGCACCAGATTTCCTCGATTCCTCAGGACCAACAGCCGGTCTCAGTGAGACTGGTGTGGCAAGGAAAGGGAGGAATATGCTTCTTCACAAGGTCATCGATTCAATGAGCCAAACACGTGGGCCTCTGCGCTGATCATGCTTTGCAGCTAGCCAGTGATGGGGACCTAGCGGTTCTTCTCAGAGACCCATCATGGCTTGTGCCACAACCTGGCCTCCTGTGAGCTGCTTAGTGGGCACTAAGCAGGGTTGTTCCCAGAGTTTGCTGGGAACTCTTCAGCTTGGTAGGTCTTCTTATGTGTCACGGATGCCCAGACAGTGTTCCTCCCACCTCAGGTTCCACGTTCATGCCCAGTGCTTGGCTTGCCTTATGGCCCAGTGGCCCCCCTGTCCTTTCTTTGTTTCCTCCCCATTTTTTCCTCACACGGACACTTTCCCTGATAAAAGTCGTTATACTTTCAGACTCCTCTGCTTCTCCAACACCCTGGCTCAACACTGCATCTAGTATAAGGAGGTATCCTGCTGCAGCACATTCAGTAAGCAACTGCTGCCATGCAGAGTGGATGAACCACTCATACGGTACCTCCTTCTTTGCTCTTGGAAGGCTGAGCTGTGGGTGCCTGAGGATAAGGGTGGGTGAGTGCATGCTTGAGCCCTCCCCAGGACTTAGATGATTCAGTTTCTATAACCTGTCCCATTTAAGAATTCCTAACTTGATCACATAACTCAGGCATGCACACCTCTGAGGGCACTGTTCAGCCTTTAACAACAGGGCTCCATCTCATACTTGCAAAGAATACGCTATTTACTTTTGGTAATTTATCTAATTGTTGAGAGTAGCATAATGTAATTTGCTCATTTCAAGTGGACACTTTTTATAGACTGGATTAATTTCTCAAAATTTCTCCCCAAATCATAATTTGGAAATAAGCAAATGAAGAGAATTCCAATTTTTAAAGAGTGTCTTTACTTGGTCAACGAATGCCAAGGAACATGTCGAGAGTAACTAACTACCACAAACTGAGCAGGCGCAGTGCAGACTCAGAACAGGCTGTCTGCATTCTGACCTCTCGAGGAACAACTCATCTTAGGAAGACAGGATTTGTGAGCACAGATCCATAGAACCAGGAGATCATCAGTGTGGAGCGAACAGCTGCCTGGGACGGACGGACGGACAGAAAGCCTAGGAAGGAGACACAGAGCTCAGGATGTCGCTATATTTTGGAGGTCGGTACCAAATTCCTACCTGAAAAAGCATTTCAACTTCTGTCTGCCAGGATTTCTCCCTGCTAAGAGACTCATGTCTCTCAGCGAGTGTAGTCATATCTACTTTTACAAAGGGGACCACTCCCCTACAGCGCTTCCACCTGTGCTAAAGCAGAAGTACGGGCTCACTCAAAGGTCTCAGGACTCTCTTCCTTTTTCTGCCAGAGACCAGAACAACACAAAACAAAAAACAAACAGAAAACAAACAAACAAACAAAAAAACCATAGCTTACTCTGGGCTGGCAAGGACTCTGGCCAAGTTTTAGAGATAAAAAAATTAAATTGTAACAAAGGTACATGACTTCTTCTAAGTAGCTTGTGATTGCTTTCTGTTGCTGTAACAAGACCCCACAGACTGGCAATTTATAAAGGAAAGACGGTTGCTTGGCTCATAGTTTTGGAGGCTGAAATTCTGCACTCAAGACAGCAATATCTGGCAAGGTCCTCCTGCTTCTTGTGATGGAAAGTGGAAGGCCAAGCAAGTTCATAAAACAAGAAAGGAGGTTGGCCTGGGAAAGGGCTGTCAGTGAAGAGCTTGTCCTGCAAGTGTGAGCACCTGGATTGTCATCCCAGGCAAGGCACACCTGCAATCCTAGTGCAGAGAAGAGGAGACAGAAGGACTTCAGGGGTTTGCTGGCCAGCCAGTCTAGCCATTCATTGAGCTTTAGATCCAGTGAGATCCTGTCTCAAAGATTAGAGTGGAAGACACCAGTGATGGAGAGCCACCAGTCCACTGAAGGGGAGTCTGGTGAGCTGAGTCCTATGCCCTAGACCCACAGTGTGGAAGTACAGGGTCTACTCCCACAGCTGTGCCCACACAGGTGCTTACACACACATGCTTGCACATCCAAGTTGTCTTAGTCAGGGTTTCTATCCCTGCCTAAAACACCATGACCAAGAAGCAAGTTGGGGAGGAAAGGGTCTATTCAGCTTACACTTCCACATTGCTGTTCATCATCAAAGGAAGTCAAGACTGGAACTCACACAGGGCAGGAAGTTGGAGGCAGGAGCTGATGCAGAGGCCATGGAGGGTGCTGCTTACTGGCTTGCTTCCCCTGGCTTGCTCAGCTTACTTTCTTATAAAACCCAAGACTTCCAGCCCAGGGATAGCACCACCCACAATGGGCTGCCTCCCCACCTTTGATCATGAATTGAAAAAATGCCCCACAGCTGGATCTCATGGAGGCATTTCCTCCAGGAAGGCTCCTTTCTCTGTGATAACTCCAGCTTGTGTCAAGTTGACACCCAAAACCAGCCAGTACACAAGTGATTACACACACATGCACACATGCATGAACGCACACACAATAAATAAACAAAATGTAATAGAACCTCCCAGCACATTGTAATCCTTTAACCCTCCTTCTGTCCCTGGCTTTATGCAGAGTAAATCAGCTGAAAGAGTCTGCAGACTTAGCAGAGACCCCCCTCTCCACTTCCACGGTGCCCTGGGCAACTGAGGTAGAAAAGGAAGCACAGATGCAGCAGCAGAGACATGGACAGAGATAAGGGACCAAGGAGAGCGTCAGGGATGTCCAGGAAACAGTGGAAGAAAGCCATAGAGTCAACGGAACCAAACCAGCTCAGTGAGTAAGGAGATGAGTGTCATTAGTGAGCCTTAGCTCGACTAAGAGAAATATGCAGGTAACAAAACTCAGGAATAAAACCAAGGACATAACGACAAACCTTAAGGAAATTAAAAGGACTAGAGAATGTACTGAACAATTAACCGTACGTCAATGGCCTCTTCTCCACTTAGTTCCCCATGAGTTAGATTGTGTAAATGGAACAGAAAAATACTTAGAAACAGAAATGATCAAATGAACTCAAGAAACCAGGGAAATCAGCATATTTGTGATAGGGAGATGGAAATAATAGTAATAATGATAATAATAATAATAATAATAATAATAATAATACCTCTCAGTAAAGAAAGCATGGGAGAACTCTACCAAACATTTAAAGAGGAACTAAAGCTAATCTCATTGAAATTCCTCCAAAGAAATCGAAGGAGCCATATATAATATACTCTTTCTAGGTGAGGATTATCGTGATGTCACAAGAAGAATACAAATGAACTGATATTTCTTATTAGTATGCACATCACAATTCTGGAAGAAGAGGAGGAAAACTCAGGCTAGGTGAGTTCATAGACAAATGCAGGTTAGAAATGACCAGGATTTGGTGCTGAGGAAGTCTCCCAGCAGACAGAGTGCTTACCCAGTGCACTGGAAGCTCTGGAATCGATCCCTAAGACCTAATAAATCGGGCATGGTGGTGCACCCAGAGGAGGAGTCTCAGGCATCAAAAGTTCAAATTCACCCCTGGCTACTTACTGAGTTTGAGTCCAGCCAAAGATAAGAGAACCTACCCTCAAAAAACAAAAAGGAACACAAAATTCAGGGAGAGGCTCAGCAACGGCTCTGCTCTCGAGTTGCTCTGTGGTTTGTGATCCCTTTCCAACACCCACTCTCACCTCGAGGGTCTGTGTGCCTGGTCTCTTCCTCTCCTGTGCGCTGAACAAACATTTCAGAGAGTGGAGGGTGGGAGTGGTTATTTAATCGTCGCCAATTTGATGCAACAGCGAAAGAAATCCGAAACTGGCTAGAACTAATACTTGCACAAGCACAGTACTCTAAAGGCCACTGTCCCCCTTAAGATGGCTGATTGGTCGAAATGTGAACGTCACGCCGGTCATCGTCGTAAATGAGAGAACACACCAGGGCAGTGCACAATTGTCATGCCATTTTCAGAATATAGGTACACAAATAAGGTGAATCGCACAGGAAGCCTGGGATGCTGTAAACTGGTTGCTGTCCTTTAAGACTCACAGAGCCAGGCTGGCACAGTCCCACTGACTACAGAGGCTGCTCTGAGCTGTTCTTTCTTGGGGTGGGACCCAGGCCTCCCTGGCTCCCTTGGTGCTTGGAAGAGCAGAAGCAGCTGGTCTATTGGGGGACTGTAAATGTAATTTTTATTCCCCAGAACTAATTGTCTTCTTGGAGTCTGTCTTCTTCTGTCTGCTAATCTAGGTCTAGTCCTGGAAGCTTCTAGCTTCTATATGATCTTATCTAGTCCTGGAATGTTTTCAGCCTCTGAAACTTGCTGAATAAGCTCACCCTTTCTAGATCTTTCTGATCTCTGGCTGGCTGTTTCAACTCAGCAGTTCTGGCTCAAACTCCTCTCCAAGCTGTCTGATTCAACCTAGCTTCTCTCAGCTTCTTAATGAATGGCTCCGCTTGGCCTCAGAGTAAGTCAGGCAATCTGTTCTAATCTGGCTCCTTCTCATTCTCTGGCTCATCCGTCTTCACCTGTGTCTAGCTTATTCTCTCTTCAGCCTATCTCTGTATAACCGTCCCAGTAAAACTGCCTCCTCCCTTTTCACTGTTCTTTCTTAAGTACCTTCCCTTTCCTCTCTGTTCTTGTGAGAGTTGGGCATATCCTATTCTGTATAATCTTTCTCTGATTTGTCACTTTGTCTGCCACTCAATTAGACATCACTTTCAAACATGGTAGCTTCCTTCTACAACTTTACCTTCATTGTTTGAGATTTAAGGTGTACTAGGGGTGCATTTATTCCAGCCAGAGGGATTAAAGGTGTGTGCTAAGGCTGAGCCACACCACAACTAGAAACATGGTTTTCCAGTAAACAACACACATATCTTGCAACAGGAGACTGAAGAGCCAGGCACTCCTTGGGTGGATGTCAAAGGACATGTTACATTTGCTCACCTAGGTTGGGATGCCCTCATCCTTTGAGCCTGATAACACTCAAATACAAGCTAGCCTGCTCCACAAAGGCCAGCACCTGGAGAACAGACATCTCTGGGAACAGAAAGACTAAAGGTTAGCTAGCTATAATTATTGAACACAAAAAAATTAAGCTATTATATAATTTATTAATTAAATGGTTCTCAGTGGAAGGGGCTGGCTTGGTCAGTAAAGTGCATGCCATTCATGAATGGGGATATTTCAGGTTCTTAAAACTGACATTAAAATACTCTGTACTAATTTCTACACTGGTACAGAAATGGACTTGCCTGTGACCAGTTATGAACAACTGCGACATGTGGCAATACTACTTTGTTCAACTGGTTGCTTAATAATTCATTTAAAAATTAAAAAAAATATAGCTTTTAAAACCTCTTTTAATTTTTAAAATGTTTATTTTGTGTGTGTGAGAGAGAGAGAGAGGGAGCACATATATCAGGGTCAGAGAGTCAACTCTTTCCTATTACACTTATGTGTTTTCCTCAAATAAAGTCTGTAATAAAATTATTATGTAAAATATATTATTTAAAATAGGTAAGGCACAGCAGTCTCTACCCTAACTGGTCATTAGGGTAGAGACAGTTTATTATAATGGATATTTGAGAAAGTTGGATCAATAAGCAAACACATTTGGGA
This sequence comes from Mastomys coucha, assembly GCF_008632895.1. Taxonomy (NCBI): domain Eukaryota; kingdom Metazoa; phylum Chordata; class Mammalia; order Rodentia; family Muridae; genus Mastomys; species Mastomys coucha. The sequence continues at coordinate 67,740,499 of NW_022196896.1, read as the reverse complement.
GACATGAAGTTAAATGGAACTAGAGAAGCTTCAATACAGTCATGTTTCTCTGAGCACACAATAGGGAGTGTGTGTTTTTACAAAATGGAGGTGAAGTATGCCCCAAATTTATGTGATCAAGGTATAATGACCTGTTTGTGGGAGACTGGACAAGCAGTTTACAAATATTTTTGACACATTCCTATGAGTTTCAAGGCTAGTCTGTTTAGGTAGATATTTTAAAAATTTGATAAGTAATTAAATAGCTATAATTATTGAACATAAAATAAAGCTATCATATAACTTATTAATTAAAAGTTCCCAGTGGAAGGAGCTAGCTCAGTCAATAAAGTGTATGCTATTTCCAATTCTTAGAACTGACATAAAAGTCAAGCACAATGGTGCCTGTCCACGGCAGACAGACAGACCGTCGGGGCCAAGACATGTCGGTGAGGTCAGGTTCAGTGAGAGAAAGTTCCTTGGGTATGAGGCAGAGAGTGAATGAGGAAGACCCTCACACAGACCTCGGGCTTGCAGACTCAGCTGCCGGCATGTGTGAACATCCAGTGCACATATGTATGCATGCATGTGCATACACATATACACACAGGGGCACCCCCATGTACCTCCACACAAATGTGCACACATACACATACACCCATATACACACTCATGCACATACATCCATATACACACTCATGCACAAATGCACACTAGTGCATGTACACATATACACATACGTACAACCATATACACCCATACACCACCCATATACACACACAAGTACTCACACACCTATACAAACACACCCATATACACACATGTGCACATACACTCAAACACATACATGCACACACCCCCACATACACACCCATATGCACACACTTGTGCACATACACCCATATACACACTTGTGCACGCATGAGTGCACTCACACATACAAATATACGTACACATAAACCCATATGCACCCATATTCACACACAATATCTAATGGAATTTCAGAATGATAATTTGATACTCAAGATTATCCATTTTAAAAATGAATTAAGGCAGTATTTTTTTCTTGAACCTATGCTTCCTTTTCACTCTCTCCACAGCTGTTTTCTTTACAACACATTGTTATCTATGAAAGTATCTTACTGTTTATCCCACCACACAAAATAAATGTGTGAAAACTCTACACTATTTCGGTGTGGCCACAATAGTATAAGCAGAAACTTTTTTAAAATTATTTTTTATTTATTTATTTATTTTTTTTGAGACAGGGTTTCTCTGTATAGCCCTGGCTGTCCTGGAACTCACTCTGTAGCCCAGGCTGGCCTCAAACTCAGAAATTCACCTGCCTCTGCCTCCCAAGTGCTGGGATTAAAGGCATGTACCACCACTGCCCAGTGAAACTTTTCTTATACATTTGCCTTACAATTATTACTGAGAATATTTATCATAATAATCATATCATTTACACAATTAATGTCATTTGTTACATGCTAATATGATTTATTACTACAATTATTTTTAAGCCTGATTGATTACAATCTAAGTGTAACTCCTCCCATGCATCCATATAATTAAAAGTGAAATATAATAAACTCTAAAAAAGATTATGTGGCATAACTCGGAAGGCATCAGTAAGACACTCACTAGGAGACTAATTTATAGCCGCTATACACAGTGACACATTTGTTACCTTCATAGGTGCTTCAGACACCTATGTGTTTTTATATTGCCATTTCTAAAACTGCTCATGTGCTTTGATTAATTGTATTTGCTCACGTGTTAATTCCCTGCCTGCTTTGATCCCACGTCAGACAGGGCCCTGATATTGATCTTTCTTATTTGCGTTCCTCTGTCTGACTTTCTCGGGGATGTAGTCCCTTTGCTCTGCACAGAGGTCACGGGCTTGCTCTTGGTGCACCTGGGCGAGGGGTCCCGAGATCAAAGGCTGTCAGGCCTGTCCTTGAACCTCTCAGAAGTCTAAACAGAGCTTTGGTGCCTCTAGCTCGCTTTCCACCTTATCTGCCTCTCACGTTTTATCAGCACTCCTTCCTGGGACCTCCTTCTGCAGCACCCCCTGTATGAGAACATTTTTCATGAGAGAAAAGAAACTTTTTACACCAAATCTCAGCATGCATGAACTCTCCATCCCCTGCTCACTGGAGATTTGTTTTTGTGATGTTTTTTATTTAGTTTTGTGATATTTCTATTTCTAATTCAACTCCGCCTGCCAGCTCAGTAGAGGAAAAATGATGGTATGGTTGTACATACCTGTAATCCCATTTCTGGGGATACTGAGACAGGAGAATTGCTAGTATGAAGCAGCAATGGCCGAGAATCTGCTTCTAAACCGAGAACGAACAAACAGAAAATGAGGATGTTCTCACTCCGTGGTGCCTTCAGGTACCAGCCAGGTGGCTGCCCTAGCATTGCGGTGCGTCCTCTTATAGTCCACTGCTGGAAACAGGCTGGCAAAACATTTTCTGTGCCTGAAAGTGGAGTTACTACTTCTTTGTGATCAGCAGGGGAGACAAAGCAGAGGTTCTCCTTCTCAGACCCTGAGCCAGTGAGCAAGCGAGCGGAAGTAGCTTTCAGACCCAGCTCCTGTGTCTGCTCAATGCAGGATGGGGACTGTTGGGATCTGTCTCTTCTGCCTTTTGAGTAGCTGCTAAGGTCGGCGGAGGAAGAGTTTCTAGTTGCCAGTGACAGTGCTCAGTCATCCCCTCTCCCAGGACAGGCTTCTGAGTCTGCGTTACTAGCTCAGGAGTTGTTCAAGGGCAGGTGCTCAGCCGTTCTCCAGAGCCTTGCTGAGTCCCTTAGGAGACACAGGAGAAAGTCCCTCAGCCCACGGGAGAAAGTAACGCGCTCATGACCACTCAAAACCCAGAGAAATATATAGTTGAGATACTGATAACGTGTGTGCTTGTCTCAAAATAGAAGTATTATGAGGGAAAAATGAAATTGCTTAAAAGTTATCTAAAGCTGGGAGGTGGTGGCATATACCTTTAACCCCAACATTTGGAAGGCAGAGGCAGAGGCAGAGGCAGAGGCAGAGGCAGAGAAGGCAGAGGAGGCAGAGGAGGCAGAGGCAGAGGCAGAGGCAGAGGCAGAGGCAGAGGAGGCAG
>NW_022196896.1:67721963-67737052 GCF_008632895.1 Mastomys coucha | reverse complement strand
AAAAAAAAAAAAAAAGGAAAAAAGAAAGAAAAAAGATGTTCAAATCAAGATACTATAACATGTGAGCCTGGCACATGGATGGCTTAGGCCAGGCTCTGATGGATGTGCTTATACTAAGAGAAGTTTTACTTTGGGACCAGGGGCCTTTCTCCTCTCTTTTTCCTTTACAGGTACTTGACTGAACGTGGGAAACAAAAAGAAACAAAAACACCTTGTAAAACAGCCATGTGTTGTATAACAGTATTTTGGTAATAAATGGACCACAGAGGTGGTATAAGACTGTATCCCTGAGGATCAAAGCCTTAATGTGGAGTTGGAAAGTCTGGAATCACAAGAGAGAAACAGTAGGAAGGCACCTCAAGCTCTAGGAGGAAGCAAAGATGGTCTGTCTGCTAAAGCTCAGGCAATAAAAGAGAGAGCTGGCAAACCAGATTGCATCAAATTCCAAAGCTTCTATGCAGCCAAGTGAAAGAGAGCCTGCTGAACCAGAAAAAACCTTTGCCAGCTACTCACCCACCCAGGGATGGACATCTAGGATATGTGACGAACTAAAAAACATACACCACTAAAAGGACAAATAAATTAATCAATAAATGGGCAAATGAACTGAAAAGACAATTTCAAAGGAAATACAAGTGGCTGGGAAACAGGAAAAAATGCTCACTTCTTTTAATCTGGGAAATTCAATTCAAAATTACACAGATGGAGGTCAGCGGGGTGCTCTCCCAGAGCGCACAAATCCCAGGTGCACCTCATGAGTTGGGCATGGTGTTGCATGCCCAAAACCCAGCACTTCTGAGGGAGAGTGTTTAGAAATTCAAGACCATCCTTGACTACATAGCAAGTTCAAGGCCACCCTGGAAAGCATGAGACCTTGTGTCAAAAACAAACAAAATTACACTGGTATTCTTCCAGTCTCATACTTGGGGTGCTAAGCAGAAAGGCTGTGTGAGTTCAAGGCCAGCTTGCACTTCATAATAAACTTCAGGTCAGCCTGGGCTTGACAGAGTGATGCTTTGTCTTAAAAAGGAAAGAAAAATGTCCAGATCCTATTTTGTCAGTCACAGTGTACATCATCCCAAAATCCTTACACACACACACACACACACACACACACACACACACACACACATACACACACACACACTGTGGTGTCCAGGCAATGCTGAGACTGACTGACTACACATTAGTGAGACCCAGATTGTCTTAGTCAGGGTTTCTATTCCTGCACAAAACATCATTACCAAGAAGCAAGTTGGAGAGGAAAGGGTTCATTCAGCTTACACTTCCACATTGCTGTTCATCACCAAAGGAAGTCAGGACTGGAACTCAAGCAGGTCAGGAAGCAGGAGCTGATGCAGAGGCCATGGAGGATGTTCCTTACTGGCTTGCTTTTCCTGGCTTGTTCAGCTTGCTTTCTTATAGAGCCCAAGACTACCAGCCCAGGGATGGCACCACCCACAATGGGCTGGGCCCTCTTACCTTGATCACTAATTAAGAAAATGCCTTACAGCTGGATCTCATTGAGGCATTTCCTCCAGGGAGGCTCCTTTCTCTGTGATAACCCCAGCTTGTGTCAAGTTGAGACACAAAACCAGCCAGTCCACAGACCCGTCACTGAAGGTCACCCAGCAGTATCTAGACTTTGCAGTCAATACTGAGAGGCAGTCAAGACATAAATTCCCCTCATCCCTTGGCCCCCTTTGGCTTTCCAAAAGAACTTTTTGTTTTGCATTTTGGGCTGTGTGTGTGTGTGTGTGTGTGTGTGTGTGTGTGTGTGTGTGTGTTATGGTGTGATATATATATATATATATATATATATATATATATATGTGCATGCTTTCCATATGTATAAGCACATGTGTGTGCACACATTCCATAATGAGTAGTCATATATGCATGGGTAGGCATCTACATGTGCATGGGGAGGCCTGAGGTTGATGTCGGGAATCATCTTCCTTGGGTCTCCTACCTTATTCATTGAGGCAGGATCTGTGACCAAACCCAGAGCTCTCTAATATGGCTAATCTCACTAGCTTGTTCTAGGGTCCTTCTAAGGCTGGAACTAGAGGCAAAGCATCATGGCCACGCTCACCTGACATTTATGTGAGTGCAGGGGATTCGAACTCTACTCCTGATGCCTGTGTGCAAGCTCTTTAGCCACCGAATCATCGCCCCATCCAGGAATTGATCTTGCATATCCCTGGCTCCTTGATGTGTGTTGGAGAGGGGCTGTCAACTGTAGCCAAGGAGATGCCCAGGGTGGCTGCTGTGACCACACAGCAGGCCATTGAGGGTATCCCAAAAGCCATTCTTCCTGACAGGAGCACTTCCAGTTCAGGCTGATTCTTCCTGCACCTCAAAAAGCCTCTGCAACTGAACCTATGGCTGAGCCTCACTATGCAAGGAGGTCAGACTGAGGCTTCTCGTCCCTGGGACACAGAAATGAAGAAAGAGGGTGGGATATCTGCTTTCAGTGTACCAAGCTTTCACATCTTCTCATTCATCTTTATACTAGGTGCACACACACAAATACGTGTGTGTGTGCACATGTGCACATGTGTACACATCAGTGTGTAGTATGTGTACATGTGTGTGCTCGTATGTATGTGTGTGTGTGTGTGTGAGTGAGTGTGTAGTGTTACTTAACTTTCTGTTACTATAACAGTATAACTGAGATAACAATGTCTAAATAAGAAAGGTTTCTTTGGCTCGCAGTGGCTGTCACCACCCTGACAGCACATGCAGAGCAAAGTCATTTGTCCCCCAGTTGGGAATTGTAAAAGAATGGAAGGAGAAGGGGCCCATGATCCCAAGATCCTCCTCAAAGGCATGCCCCAGCAACCTGAGACCTGAACTCCTGATGCAGCCTAGAGTGACTTTGAACTCCTGAGCCTTCTGCCTCCTCCACCCCACCACTGCTAAAATTACAGTGTGCACCATCACATGCAGTGTTAGGCTCTGTTGGGGGCTGAACCCAAGTCAAGCACTCTGCCTACTAAGCAGAAGCTTTCTCTCTTCTTAAAGGGTCTGGTCTCTTCTCAACAGTGCCAAGCTAAGGATTGTGGCCTTCTGGGAGACATTTAAGATTTAAATTATAACACCACACACACACACACACACACACACACACACACACACACACATGCAGGCATGCATACACATGTACATATGGTATACAAGCACACATGCACACACTTACACATGCATGCACACATATACACACACATATGCCCATGCATACACACATGTACACATGTGCATACAAGCACACATGCATGCACACATATACACAAGCATGCACACATTTACACAGGTGCATATGTACACATACTCACAGGTATACGTGTACATGTATGCACATAATACGCACATAAGCATGCATACACATCCCATGTGCACATATGTATACTTGCATACATGATAAGCACTTTGCACACCCAGTTATGGAGTCTGACAAATCTCAAGGTATGTCGGGGAAGCTACTAAGCTGGAGACCCAGCAAAGCTGATAATAGAGCAGTTCATGGTCAAAGGCCAGAGAAGCAGAAAGTCTGCTCCTGAAAGCTGAAGTCCAATCCAGGAAGCATCATTATTTCTGTTCAAGTTTGAAGGCAAAGGAAAGTCAGTTTAATCCAGCTGGGCAGATCCTCCCTCATGAGGGGAGGCCAGCCATTGTGTTTTGTTAGGTCCTCACTGGATGGACAAAGTCTAACCACACTGTGAACAGAAAGCAGACAGTTTACTCAGTTAGCACCAGGAGTGCCAACCTTATCCTGAGACACTGTCACAAATTAACCCAAAGGTTTGGGCAGCTCTTGGTTGGATAGCGTTGACATTAAGGTGAACTAGTTACTCATGGATGTCCAATGGCAGGAGTGGTACAGAGAAGGCAGACTCTGTATTTGTAGGGTTAACATAAGATATTAGAAAAGTTAAGAATGACTTTCATTTTGTCTGGATATCTGTGCTTTGTATTATAAATCCTTTTTATATACATGTGAGTATTCACAAGTGTGAGTGCATATGTGTAGATGCCTGTGGTGGTTTGAATATGCTTGGCCCATGGGACTATTAGAAGCTGTGGCCTCGTTGGAGGAAGTGTGTCATTGTAGGGGTGGGCTTTGAGGTCCTATGCTTAAGCTCCACCCAGTGCAGAAGAGAGACCCTCCTGGCTGCTTTCAGATGAAGATGTAGAACTCTCAGCTCCTCCCCAGCACCATGTCTGCCTGGATGCTACCATGCTTCCAGCCATGATGATAATGGACTGAACTTCTGAAACTATAAGCCAGCCCCAATTGAATGTTGTCCTTTATAACAGTTGCCTTGGTCATGGTGTCTCTCTCTTCACAGCAGTGAAACCCTAAGACAACCACCAAGGCTGATATTCCCTCTCTACCTTATTCATTTATGCGCTGTCCATCTCTCAATTGAATGCAGAGCTTGCCTATGCACCTCCTCTGCATATACCAGAGGGATACTGAGGGATTGATGTGGGGAAGTTCCTTCCTCACTGATGCATGGTGGGAAATGAGCCTACTCCTTCCATGAGAGACATGTGGGGTTTAGATAAAGTGTGGATGTGGCTAATACAACCCTCTCCTTAGGAGATTAGAGTTACAGAGCAGGGCCTGTGAACCACCAACCCTTCAGGACTCTGTTCTGGGTGGGATGGGCAAAGACTCACTCCGCAGCTCCCCTGGTGGTTGTAGCCAGTCCCCACCAGGATGGCTCAGTGCTGGGGAGAGAGAAGGACAAAAATGGATTCCTGGACCCTGGAATCACATGAGGAACAAACAGAGAGCCTCTCACACAAAGCAGATCATAGTCTGTTGCTGGAAAGCCCGGAGAGATTTAGTCATATAACAAATACCTTCAATAACCCCTATCTCAAATTAACTACCCTCAGGCCAGAAGCAACACGTCCCCGGGGAGGTGAGACCAGGGTTCCTCAGAGCAAGCTGGCTAGCAAGCCTAGCTGCATGGTTAGGTTCTGCATTCAGTGAGGTAAAGAGGGATAAGGAAAACTCTCAGTAGCAGCCATGGGCATTCACAGGTATGTACACATGCACTCACGCTTGGGAATACTCACACATGCATGTGCGGTTTACTTTACAATAAAAAGCAGGCATCAGTTAGATAATAAAAACCACTCTTAACTTTTAAAATGGCTTGAGTTAGTATGGGAATTTCCCATTGTCCAGTTTCTCCTTCCTCAGTTTCATTGAAAATAGTGAATAGAAAATTCCAGAAATGATGGGCTGGGGAGGCTGCTTAGTGAATAGGCTGAAGGGCCCAAGTTTGAATTGCTGGAATCTACATAAAGCTAGAGACACTGGAGTACTGCTGTAACCCTGGCATTCCTGAGTTGGAGATGGAAGAGACAGATGCCCTTAAGGCTAGAGGGCCAGCTAGCCTGGAGAATGCACAAGGAAACAAGGGGCCCGGTCTCAAACAGGGTGGAGGTGAAGGCCAACACCCTGCTGTTGTCCCAGAGCTCCACAGGTGTGTCATGATGTGTGTGTTCATAAAGAGATTAAAATAAATTCCAGAAATAAAAATTCCACAAATTTCAAGTAGCTTTTATTTACAGTATATTGTTACTATTATTCTCAAGATGGCTTGATTTATAAGTTAAAATTTATTGTGAGTATATATGTGTACACATATATATACACACATATATATACACACATATATATGTACACATATATATGTATATATATATATGTATATTATCCACTAAAAGTCTTAGAACACATATCTCCCACCCCCATTGACCCTTGGAAAATAAGGAGTTTCTGCTTATTATATTACTATTATTAAAAAGAGAGAGAGATCTAGGTAGGTGGGACAGTCTAGTTTCTAGTGAGCCAATTCCAATTCTTTTTTTTTATTTTTATTGGTTATTTTATTTATTTACATTTCAAATGTTATCCCCATTCCTAGTTTCCCCTCCACAAACCTTCTGTCTCATCCCTCCTCCCCTCTGCCTCTATGAGGGTGCTCTGTCACCTACCCACCCACTCCCACTTCACTGCCCTAGCATTCTTCTGCACTGGGTCATTGAGCCTCCACAGGACCAAGGGGCTCCCCTTCCAGTGATGCCTGATAAGGCAATCCTCTGCTACATATCCAGCTGGAGCCATGGGTTTCCCCTCCTCCGCCAATGTGTACTCTTTGGTTGGTGGTTTAGTCCCTGGGAGCTTTTGGGTTGTTTCGTTGGTTGATATTGTTGTTCTTCCTATCGGGCTGCAAACCCCTTCAGCTCCTTCAGTCCTTGCCCTAACTTCTCCATTGGGGTCCCCGTGCTCAGTCTGATGGTTGGTTCCAAGCATCTGCGTCTTTATTGGTCAGGTTCTGGTAGAGCCTCTCAGGGGACAGCTATACCAGGCTCCTGACAGCAAGCACTTCTTGGCATCAGCGATAGTGTATGGGTTTGGTGTCCGCAGAAGGATTCCTAAGTGGGGCAGTCTCTGGATGGCCTTTCCTTCAGTCTCTGCTCCACTCTTTGTCCCTGTATTTCCTTTTGACAAGAGGAATTCTGGCTTAACATTTTTGAGGTGGGTGGGTAGCCCCATCCCTCAACCAGGGACCATGCATATCCACTGGATATGGTCTCTACAGGTTCTATCTCCCCTTTGTCGGGTATTTAGGCTAATGTTCTCCCTGTTGGATCCTGGGAACCTTTTGGGTCCCTGGCATCTGGGATTTTCTAGTGGCTACCCAATAATTCAGTTTGCCAGGCATTTTCCGTTTAGAATACCACTGTGTTCAAAACTTCCTGAGTAAGTAATGGCTATTACGGCACTCCCATGCTCCCATTTGGTTCCCAGCATGCCCCATTCTCCCACTGACCTTGACCCTCACAGAGGAGTGGGTCTGACATGAGGGTCAAGGTCATTTCAGCTGAGCAGTGCTCACAGTCCCAGCAACACTAGAGATTCCACTTCATAAAAGCTTCAAGGTCCTATTCCCTGAAGCTAGTAGACATACAAACCCTCCGATTAAAAGGTCATTACTTTGAATATAGTAATCTCTTTAGGTTCTTCTAAGTGTAGAGGACCTAAAATAATTTTTAAAAGTCTCTCCTGAAAATGCTGATTATTGTGATGGGAAGCTAAGGGTGACCAGCTGGGCTTCTTTGCAGAAGTATGTGAGTGCTTAATAGACCACTGGGGAGGAAACGGGGGAGGGGAACATGAGTTGGGGAAAAAGGGGGGTGGGGACAGTGCGGAGTGAGGAGGGGATGAAGTTGGGAACTATCTGGGAAAGTAGGGAGAGGGAAGTTCGGTAGGTGTTTGAGAAGAAAGCTTGGGGAGAGGAGAGAAAGGGCAAATAGGGAGAAAATTCTGAGAATTCAGGAGGGAATTAAGGTTCAGGAATGATAAGCTGCAAGTCCAAGTGCAAAAGAACCCAGCAGGGAGTGGGGACCTGCCCTAGAAACACACAGACTCCGAATGGAGCAACCGTGCTGGCTGGCCAAGTGTGCTGGAACATGGAATGCTGAACAAGATTAACTTATTTAAAACATATCAAAGTGAATGTGGCTGTAAGCAGAGAGGAATTTTCTACTGTTGTTTTAATGCTTCTGCCTGGAATGGCAGCCTCAGGGGATGCTGCAGTAGCAGAGGCCTGGTTCTTAGGCTGATAGAAGAGATACAAGCACGCGCACGTGCGCGCGCGCGCGCGTGTGTGTGTGTGTGTGTGTGTGTGTGTGTGTGTGTGTGTGTGTGTGTAGTGAGTGTGTGTGTGTGTGTGTAGTGAATGGGTGTTGGGGAGATGTGGCCGTGAGCTAGGATGTGTAAATGTGTATGTAAAGAAAACCCAGAAAAGACAGGAGAGCGGGGGATGCTTATGTCTCAAAGGCCGGCAAAGTTAAGCTGGAAGGTTTTGTCTAGGCCGGGGGGTGGAGCTCAATGATACACACACATATATACACACACACACACACACTCGCACACACACACACATACAATTCTGCACAATTCTGCTCACTCAGGTTACACACTTAGGGATTGAACTAGAGTCACATGCCACCCCACTGTCCTGGTCAAACACAAACCCAGAGACAGTGGTGGTACTGTAGGACCTGGTAGTGATGAAGCTACATGTGAATATATTTATTGTATGATGTTTATACAGAAAAAACTTGGCTAATGAGATGACTGCTGACCCAGTCCGATTTTTACAGAGTGCCAGGGAGCAAATTTAATGAGTCCATGGAGCCATGTTACATTCATCCATTCCCCCATCCATTTCTTACTCGTCCTTTACTTTCCACAGATAGTCAACATGGTGGCAAAATGGTGGGAAAGCCCGCAGATTTTATGACAGCCAACTGGGTTGGGGGTCTTCTAGATGATACGATCTGTTCGGAGTGACCTCAAACTAGATGCTGTTGCCCCAGATATTCGACTGCTGTGGCAGATGAGGGAGGTAATGGCTTTCCTGGTAAAGAGAAATCTTACCAGGCTCTACCCAATCAGAATCCTTCTGTTTGCTCTTGACTTCTGTTCTGTCCTCTCCCTCCTGTTCCCTCTCCACTCCCCTCCCACTCCCCTCCAGTGCTTGTGACCAGCTTCCTCTCCTCTCCTCTCCTCTCCTTTCCTCTCCTCTTCTCTCCTCTCCTCTCCCCTCCCCCCTCTCCTCTCCTCTCCTCTCCCCTCCCCCTCTCTCTGCCTTTCTCTGTCTCTACTACCTTTTCAACTCCCCTCCCCATGCTCTGAATAAACTATTCTCTACTTAAAAAATAAAATAAAATAAAAAAAATCCTCCTGTTTACTCAGAGTCCTTCTGTGTCAGACACTGTCATCAGCACTACCACTGGGGGGCTCATTTTGGACCTAATGGTCACGAACTACAACAGCCAGTAGGGGATGGGGTAGGGGGAAGGCCAGTGTGGAGGCAGGTGAAGAAGCAAATGATCTGAGCAGAAACAAAGAAATGTCAGGTGACACAGTTTCTGTGACATCCCCTAATTTTATCACCTGGCTTCACAGCCCTCCATTCTCTGACACCTTCCTTCATGTCTGGTGCTCCAGCCAGCTTTGACAACTAACCATGGGAGTTAGGAACAGCACAGCCTCCACTGTTTGTTGAGAACCTCCTGTATTCATGGCCCACGGTTCAGTCTCGTGTTATACCATCAGAATCTGTGCCAGGATTTGCTTGAACTGGGCTATACATGCCTAACACTATCTAAACTCCTATGCACTGGCTTCCTTAAAGCCCCATGCCATCCCTCCCCTCCCATTTCACCCAAGAGGATCAAAGCATCAACTTCTTGATGTTTTCTGTTGACAAACCTGCCAGGTCTGACCACCCTTGGTGATCCCTGAGACTTAGGAGTCCCAGCCACTGATGCCTGGGTCCAAAGGTTGAACACAATAAAGAAAAGAGTTTCGTTAAACTCAAGTAACTTTGTCATCTCAGTTGTGGCGAGGGTTTTCTGTCTCCACCATAACACGGCAGAGAAAGGGCTAGGGAAATGACTGTTTGCAGAAGAAGCCAGTCAGTGGTGTCGGGTAGAATCACTTTATGACAACCCATTCCCGTGCAAACTAACTGGAATTCCACACACCTACATTAATCCCTTCCAAAGGCAGACCCTCTACAACCTAGCCCTCTTCCACAGAGTTCCATCCACCTCAAAAACCTACCACCTCTCAACCCTTGCATGAAGGGACCACACCCCCAGAACACAGACCTCCGGAGACAAACCCCTCCACAACACCCCAAAATCCTGGGTAATATTGAAAGGTGGGTTTTAAGGTCTTAAATAACAGAGGAAGTGAAAACTGAATGTTTGGGGAAACCCTTGAAATGTTTTTACCTCCACTCCCCTTCTTCCTCATTCTGATGAAAACTTGATGCTAAGAGCAGGCAGCACAGTGGCTCCCAGGAGGTCCACACCCTGATGCCTCGAACTTGTGAACATGGCTCTTGATGAAACGAGTGTGTGCAGGTGCAAATGCCTGCACATATGTATACTGAACCTGGAACGAGGGCTGCCAGCCAGCAAGTCCCTCCTGTTTCCAGCACTGGGGCCACAGACTCATGCAGTGCCATGCATGGCTTTTAATGTGGGACCTGAACTCAGGTCCTCTGCAGCAAATGAGTCCACTCTCCAGACACCAAACTTGAATTAAATCTAATGATAACTATGTCAGGCTCCTGACCTCTGAGACTTCAAGCTATGGAGTTCTGGGTGATTTATTACAGTAGTGTAGGACATGCATACACTCGTCTATATCACCTCTGAGAATTGAGAGGCAGGCAGCACCCAAGAGATGCTCAGGGACAACCTGCCTCCCTTCATCAATTAAGGACCAAGAGCACTGTGGTGACCCTCCTTGGTTGTCAACTTGACTATATCTGTAATTTACTGAAACCTACATGGCTGGGCACACTTGTGAGGAATTTTTTTCTTGTTTAAATCATTTGATGTGGGAAGACACCCTTGTAGTCTGGATCTTTGAGGTGGGATGATACACTTTTAACCTGGGACACACTTTCTTCTGGCTGCCTCTGTAAAGGACAAGGGAGAAGGAAGCTTTGCTTTGCCTGCTTGCTCTCGATGGCAAGCCTATTCCTTCATTGCCATTAGAACCGCCTTCTTTGGGATTCCAGTGGTATACTGAAGACCAGCAGAGACAGCCAGCCTCATGGACCAAGCAGCTACTGGATTCCTGTACCTTCTGTTCATATTGTATTAGCTGGACAGCCACCTGTAAGCCATTCTAATAAACCCCATATACACATGTTTGTATATGTATCTGTGTGTGTGTGTGTGTGTGTGTGTGTGTCTGTGTGCATGTATGTATGTGTGTGTATGCATGTCTCTATGGGTGTATATACATATATATGTGTGTATATATATCCATTCATTCATCCATCCATCCATCCATCCATCCATTCATTCATTCATTCATCCATCCATCCATCCATTCATCCATCCATCCATCCATCCATTCATTCATTCATCCATACATCCATCCATCCATCCATCCATCCATTCATCCATCCATCCATCCATCCATTCATTCATTCATTCATTCGTTCTATACGTTCTGTAACTCTAGAGAGTCCTGACTTATACAAGCACCTGAATCCTACTGACATAGCCCTCAGTAGATTTGGCTTCTGAGCTTATAGCCAGTGCATTCCTGGTGTTGTACTTCCTGCCTGGGCAACCCTCCAGGCACATTTTCACCTACACCACCCCCAGCCTGGGACTGATACACAGAAAACAGCAGTTAAACAGCGGAGTCGTCAGTTAGGAGATATCAGAGGTGGCGGATTAAAAATGTCGCCTCTTAGCGCTTCTCCATGGACGGCACCTCTATTCATTGCTTTCTGGGTCCTAAAAATACTACAATACAATAGTTCAAAAAGGAAAGGGAGAAAGAAAGAACGAGCCCCATACAGATTCTCATAAAGATCAAACAAAGGGGCTGAGCTGGTAAGGCCAAGGGCATATTAAATTCCAGCCCCGCTGCCTGATATCCTTCAGATCCAAAGCCAGGGTCACTCTCTCCTCCAGGCTGCTATATATAGACATGCCGGTTAGACCAGGCTTTTCTCCAGAGGCTTCACTGTGCTGTGCTATGCAGCAGATCCCCACCCCAGGGAATGCTGGGAAGAGGGGGCTTGTCTTGCCAGCGATTTTCCTCTTCATATTTGGTGGTATAGTCAGCTCCAAAGTCATGGATTTAAAAAGAATGTTATGTAAAGTATATAATAAAAAAGAAGTATTGCCTCCATAGCTTTCGTAGCTGCATGCTTCAACCGGGGAAGGTGCTTCTATTTAAAGACATGAGGTAGGCTGGGGCCCTGTACATGTATTTACAAACACGTGTTATGTCTATGGTCCCAGATATATGCTAACATGAGCACTCAGATGGTTTTTCACCAGCGTGGTGTTTACTGAGACAGATAGGCCATGTCTAGGCAGATGTGGAAAGCCAGGACCAACGGACACCTATGGTCCTCCCACGTGGTTCTTTCTTCCCTACCCAGCACTGTATATTTCACTACTAACATTCAGGTTTTCTCATGATGTCTGACTGCCCAATTCTGGAACCCAAAATTGGAACCCAGCACAGATGACTTTCCAAGCCCAGCTAAGGTGGAGATTGATTTCTCTGGGATTTCAAAACATCATATGGATTCTTTATCTTTGATTTCCTGCCAGTAAACATGGAAAAGCTAAAGTTTGTCTGCTAATTGAGAAGAACTGTTAATTGGGAAGAAAGCTGTGAACATGTTGTTTATTCAAGATACCAATTAGTATATTTGGAAGCATGGGATTTTTAAGCAAGGTATGGGGAGGGGTCTTTTAAAGTTCAGTGAGGGTCAGTGCTGCTGTCACAGAGGGGAGCGTTTGGTTCCTAACACCCACATTCAGAGGCTAATAACTGCCTGTAACCACATTCCCATGGATTTGACCATCTTTTCTGACCGCTGAGGGTACTCCCACACACAAGAGAATGCACATCTGCTCTCTCTCTCTCTCTCTCTCTCTCTCTCACACACACACACACACACACACACACACACACACATACACACACACCTATAAAGCTATCATTCTAAAATTGCCAAATCAAAATCTCTAGCTCACGCTACTCATTTGCAGGAGGTCTAAGAGATGGACGAGCTCATCAAATGGCAACAGGAATTTGCCGGCCACAAATTCTGATAAAGCCTGCAACAAATGGTCCGGTTCCTTCCACACAGGCGACCTTTCATATCTAGGACCTCAGTATCCCTGGGTTCAACCATCTGTGGACTGAAAATACTTGGGGAGTAAAATCGTGTCTGCATTAGATGTACAAGGATTTTTCTCTTCTTGTTATTCCCTAAAATAGTGGTTCTCAGCCTTCCAATGCTGTGACCCCTTAACATAGCTCCCTCACACTGTGGTAACCCCCAACCATAAAATTATTTTCATTGCTACTTAACTCTAATTTTGCTACTGTTATGAATAGTAATATAAATATTTGTGTTTCTGATGGTCTTAGGTGACCCCTGGGAAAGGGATCATGATACACAGATTGAGAACCGCTGTCCCAAACAGTTTAATGCTCTTTGCATAGCATTTAAATTATGTTAGGTACTATACATAATGTGGAGATG
This sequence comes from Mastomys coucha, assembly GCF_008632895.1. Taxonomy (NCBI): domain Eukaryota; kingdom Metazoa; phylum Chordata; class Mammalia; order Rodentia; family Muridae; genus Mastomys; species Mastomys coucha. Next base: position 67,723,913 of record NW_022196896.1, on the reverse strand, counting down.
ATATAAAAGGAAGGACAATACATGGGATGATATATATGGGAGGATATATGTAGGTTCTATGCACATATTACTCAATTTTATACAAACATGAGAGAGAGAGAGAGAGAGAGAGAGATCAGTTAAGTGACATGTAGCTTAACAGCCAATTTATCACTTTCAATATGTTTACCTCGTTATAAAGATGATGGGAAATTTGAACATTAACTGGCTATTTGAATCACATTACGATACTATTGCTTCCTTCTGAAGTTTTGACAACAGTATTGTGATTATATATTCTAAACCAGTACTTTGAAAATACACATTGAGATATTTTCAGACAAGAGATCCTGGATGTATTAGTCAGGGTTCTCTAGAGTCACAGAACTTATGGAATGTCTCTCTATATTGAGGGAATATATTGTGATGACTTACAGTCTGTAGTCTAACTCCCCAACAATGGTCAGCTGTGAATGGGAAGTTCCAAGAATCCAGTAGTTGCTCAGTCCCACAAGGCTAGTAGATTCCAACAGATGTGCTGGTAAGTAAGTGCAAGCAGGTGAAGAAGAACAAATCTTTCTTCTTCCAATGTCCTTATGTAGGTCAGCAGCAGAAGGTGTGGCCCAGACTAAAGATCCATGCCTGGATCTGGAACTTGCTTTGTCCCAGGCTGACCCTTGAACTCAGAGATCTCCTTGCCTGGGCCTAAACTTTTCATGGCCATCAAGCCTCAAGATCTCCATGTCAAGATCCAGGCCAGAAATATGTATCTTCCAACCTCAAGATCTGGATCACAAGTGAACCTTCCAATTCTGGATTGTAGTTCATTCCAGATATAGTCAGGTTGACAACCAGGAATAGTCATTACACTGGGGCTGGCTAAATGGCCTGGCCAGTAAAGGCGCTGGCTGCATAAGCCTAGTGACCTGAGGTGGATCCCCAGAACCTATACACAGGTGAGATGCAGTAGTATAAGAATCTGTGATTCCTCCCTGTGTACCACTGAAGAGATATGGGAATCCAAGGCAAAGTCACAGGCAGCCATCTTCGAATGTGCAGCAGGGCAGGAGTAACTGGGGACCCTAAGTCAGCAAGTCAGCAAGTAATCTCTACATGCATAACTGTTCCCTCCATCTCTCTCTCTCTCTCTCTCTCTCTCTCTCTCTCCATACACATACACACACAGAGAGAGAGAGAGAGAGAGAGAAAGAGAGAGAGAGAGACAGAGACAGAGAGACCTTGGATTTGCTTCAAACAACACAGTGAGGAGAAATGGAAGAGCCTTAATTGACACATGATAGCTGCATACTGATCATTAATTACAAAATATATAGTATCAAAGCAAAAATAATAAAATCCAATATTGCCTCTAAATTTTTGCCTGTGTTGAAGGAACAACTCACCAATGGCAAAGGTGTAATTTCCTGTGTGTGTCTTCATATCTTCTCAGTCCTCTGGATCACTCTTGACCTTGAATCTCGTGTCACCGTGAGCACCACAGGCCTGGCTGTGCAGGGAAGAAAGAGCACACGTTCTGCTGTCTGCCTTTCCGGAAGACCTGCCCTCTGCATACTTCTCAGCCCCATTTCTATTCTCCTAGCTGCTCCTCCCCCAATTACCTAGTGTTAACAGAAATTTTAAAAGCAAATTCAAACATTCTTTTTTTTTTTTTTTGGACAATGGAACTTCAGTATTGAAAAGAAAAATCAATTGAGGACAGGGATATTTCTTACATGCATATTGCTAGGTAAAAGTCAATCTGAAAGATAGCATACTATATGATTTCAAATGCATGGTACTCTAAACACTTGTCAAAACCCAGATTGTTTAGCACAGGCAATGAACTCTACACTATGGTATACTATAGTCATATATCAGTACTGGCTAGGCAATGTGGTACAAACAAGTAATTCCCAACACTTAGAAGACCACCACACGTTTCTGGTCTACCTAGAATTTCCAGGCCCTCTA
>NW_022196896.1:67697327-67721598 GCF_008632895.1 Mastomys coucha | reverse complement strand
GAAGAGAAAATTCATCCTTTGGGGAGTGTCTGGAACCCAGGTCTGACCAGCAAGAAATTGCAGGCGAATCCAGCCCCAGCCTTTCTTATCTGCAGAGAGCTGCTTGCCATGGACAACACACCATCTGAATTCTCCATTGACTTGTAGCAGAAAGGCCTTTACATTAGAGGGAAGAGGGTGTCGATTCATAGACATTGACTGGGCAGCCCTCCTGGCACTCCTTGTCCAAGCTGCAAATGTGGACCCCTGAGGTGAAGTTTGAATTTCCAGGACACCACACTCCTGCTTTCTACTTTGGCAGCTGCTTGGAGGCCCGATTTCTCTGAAAACAATCATGGGTTTCTTGGGACCCTGCTTCATTCTGGCCTCCCGAGATGTGTTGGGAATATAACATTCTTGTTTAGAATATGAGTGTCTCCGAAGTCTCAAGTAAACCTCAACCTTCTTGCCATCTGTACTCAAGTTATGATAACGACACCACTCCCGAAGAGTGTTCCAGGACACATCATTAATAGGAGGGAAGGAGGGTGGAGGACAGGTGCTTGGTATGGTTCTTGTTGAGTGTTTGATTCCCTCATGCCTCACCAGAGAACAGGCTGGTGGTTTGTGGTCTATGGTTGAAGAAACATTTAATTCCGTAGGATATTCTGTGGTCGGCTCCTCCTCAGCATATGGGACCAGCGTTAATACCACACTTTCTTCATCCAAGTCTTCCTCAGATTGGTTCTCGTTGTAAGTCTCCTGGCCGAAGGATGACATTTTCAGGCAGGCTTGGGGGAAGACAAAGGCAGCAGCTGAATGGATGTCGAATTCTTTTATAGGTCAAATTCAAACATTCTTATCCGAAGCAATTCACTTCTCCTTTCTCACTCCAGGCCAGCCGTGACGTTTCCCCAGAGGCTGTTACAGGAAGCACAGCTCCCACATCTCCATAGGAATACCCTCGTAGCTTTAACATGGAGGCTCTAGACCGCAGTCATGGTCACAATGTGCTGTGGCTCCTCCAGTCAGAAGGTGAAGTCTATCTGCTGACATCTTGAACTAGGGATAGCCTTTTGACTTGGATAAACAGGTCGAAGGGGAACAGTACAGTTCTCAGTTGTGGTTTTGTATGGCCTGATATATCCAGAGTACTCCTCTTGAAACCTGGCCCTCTTGGGTAAGTCTTGCCTAGGACTGACTGTAAGTAGGAGAACACATGGGGGCAGAGGTGACCTGGCAGGGTGAGGCTCATCTATTTCCCGGGTCCTGTGCACAAGAACCCCACCAGGATTGGCTTAGGCCCTATACACTAAAACACTCAGTTATGAGCCAAGTGGGAGGTAATTCTTCTGAAAGATTTGCCTGGAGATTTCACTATTCACTGCAAAAGCAGTTAACTAAGACAGCCAGTGGTTTACTCTTTCCCATTACATAATGAGACCAATGAATGTAAGGATGGCAGCATGGAGGAGGTGTTACTCAAGACCTAGAGATCAGAACAGACTTCCCAAAGCAAGAGATCCCTCATGTAAGAGCCAAACAGAAGAAGGAGTTAGCAGAAAACATTTCTGAAGAAAAAGATCTGTGTCCAGGAGGCTGACAGTTCTAGCATGATTGAAAGTTGAATAGATGGATGGAGGTTTAAGTAGATAGATAAAGGTGTGATGGATGGATGGTGGGGGTTCAATTATCAACATGGCATCTTTGAGCCAAAAAATTGTAGCAGTACAATAAAGTGGAAAGTGTTGGCTTTTAAACAAATGTCAAATTTTGAATTTGAAATTGAATTTGAAATTTGAAATGGAAATCGTGAGCAGAAGCCAAGCCTTAGCTATGGGACACTTAGTGTTGACATCATATCAAGTACATATCTTCCATCCACTGTGAGAGAATAAGTTCCTTGGATAATCATGGATTATGTATGGTTTTGTTCCAGTCAGACACTCAGCACCAAGTTGGTGAGTAAGTGAACAAGCCAGTATGTTCTTCAGTTGACTTTAGAGTCCTTGACAGTGTTAAACCAAGGAGAACAGTTTCAGGATGCTTAAGGCCCTGATTTCTCTGCCCTGCCCCCAGCTTCTGCCCAGACCTGAGAGTATAAGCACCATTTCATTCAACACCCTCCTGGTGAGTTCCTTTTGATTTTGCCTTGGATGTTTTAACATCAGAACTCAATGCTTCCCCACAAGGGGTCTCATCCCTCATCCTGTGTTTTCTGGGCTGAAGAGTGATGAGAGCCAGGCGGCCCACACCTACATTGTGTTTGCTCTGGTTTGAAAAAGAGTAATGATTGGCAAATTCTCAAAATGAGAGATATGGGGTGGTAACTTACACAGAAAAATGCCAGCTTTTGACGGTGAGCAGACAGCTTGGAAATCCTCCTGAAAGATGAGAGAAAGCATCAAAATAGGCTCATTTGTATTTGAGCTAAATGAAAGTCTTGTGATAGATAAAATTTGGGTCTAAAGTTTCTCTATATATTTTATTTACAGACATGAAACTTTGGACTCAAATGTACCTGAACTCATGAAATAATTGGCTAAGAGGGGAAAAGTAATAGATGATAGATAGATAGATAGATAGATAGATAGATAGATAGATAGCTGATACATAGATGATAGATACATAGATGATACATATAGATGATAGATGGATAGATGATGCATGTATAGATGATAGATAGATAGATAGATAGATAGATACATACATACATACATACATACATAGATACATAGATAGATAGGTGATAGATGGTGGATAGATGGATAGCTGATAGATAGATGGTACATAGATAGACAAATTATAGATAGGTAGATAGACAGATAGACAGATGGACAGACAGACACTGCAGAGAAGAACAAAAGTGTGTGTATGTTGGGGGTTATGGTGATAATTTTGCACCCAAACTGAGAAAGCTAAGTGCATTGGTGGTAACAAATAAGCTCGTTATCTTGACTGAGCTAGTGGCTTCTTGGTGTAGACATAAGCAAACGCTTCTTGAATGTCAGTTGTCCCTCACTATACACAGGTGGCTGATTCCAGAACCCCCATGGATATGCAAGTCTACCAATGTATTGCTTGCATCCAGCTTAGGCATCTCTTCCCTTGTTCTTGGAGCTCCCTCTAATCATCATTGTAATGCCTAATGTATAACAAATATTATGTAAATAGCACTAAAGCAAATGTATTGTTTTAGGGAATGATAACAGGGAAAATGTTTGTATGTGTTCAGCATAGGTGCAATTAAAAATATTTCCAATTCATGGTTGGCTGAATTTATAAAGCCTACAAACACAGAGGGCTGACTGTAGACTTTAAGTATGTTTAATTGATTGCTTGTCAAAATGCCTCAGTAAAACTTTTTTAAAAGCAAACAGATGATGGCTAAGGGATAAAAATCAAACCTCTATTGGACAGAAAAAGCTGGATACATATGCAGTTTTTAGCAAATTATCTATGAAAATAATTCACAAATGAAAGGTGTTATGAGGGGCCTATCTATCGGATACAATGTGTAGATTTACTTGAATCCAGGCTCAATCAACTGATTGTAAAATAACATTTATGAAAACATCAGAAAAAAATGTACATGAACTGAAAATTTGATCACATGAAGGAACTGGTTTTTAAGGACTATAATACTACTTTAGCATGTCTTTACAATTAAAGCATGTTTCTTCTAAATTATTCATAGATGAGATGTTTTTATTGCTTCAAAGCAATCCAGTGGAGTTTCTCAGCATTCTAAGGAATCATGAAGATTTTTGGTGTCAAACTAGTGCACTAAGTAATTTCCGAGATACATAGTGAAATCAGTGCACGGCTCAGAACATGACGTTTTCTTGCATGTGCTTCGAAATACACTAAGCATTGGTACTTGTGGATAGTATAAATCATCACTGTTGGGGTGGCTTGTAGACACAGACATTAAAAAAAAAATCTGCCAGGCGGTGGTGGCGTATGCCTTTGATCCTAGCACTTGGGAGGCAGAGGCAGGCGGATTTCTGAGTTCGAGGCCAGCCTGGTCTACAGAGTGAGTTCCAGGACAGCCGGGGCTACAGAGAAACCCTGTCTCGAAAGACCAAAAAAAAAAAAAAAACAAAAATCTCCAGTAATTTAAGACCAACTGTATATTTATCATGGTCAGAAAATATCAGTAGTACTTGTTGACAAGCAGTGTCTCTTTTTGCTTACAGTTATCTTCCTAATAGCTGACAGAGAACTAGACACTCCAAAAACATTTGTTGAATGAAAGAAACTCAGAGTTCTGAATGAGGGTAAGGCTTAGGTTCCATATCTCCCAGGCTCACAGGCACCTGGGAAGTTTCCCATCACCTGCAGGCCCAGGGTGTGGACCAGTCCTCACCTAGGTTAAGACCTGTTAGATTAGGTAGCTCCCTGTCTCGCACTGAACCTTCAGAGAAAGCTTGAGAACTGAGTTGGGAAACAGACTGACTCCAGCTTAGATGTACAGGTATGTGGAGATTTCCACAAACTCACAGCCATTGGTGCAGATCCAGGCAGGAGGTTCTAGCTGACGTAGGACAGTATCTGACCTTCAGAGGAACACATGAGATAGAGCCTTTGGCTCCAAACACCAGCCCACAGAAGGAAAACCTAGTAGGATTTAGCACAATGCTAAACACTGCATATGTCACTATTAAAGAAAAGCTGTTAGAGTTATAAATATAAAACATACAAAAGAAAGAAAAACGGAGCAACCAACAAACTAGAGGCACAAGTCCCATTGCAGAAAGACAACCAACACCAAAGACCAAGATCGCATCCCTAACCCCGTTAACAACAGCACCCAGCATAAGTGACCTGGATGGCCTCTCAGACAAAGAATACAAAAGAAGTATCCCAAACAATTCAAAGAAAATATAACTGTACTCCAGGAGGATGAAGGCCAAGAGATGGATGGGACACAGAAGTCAATTGGAGACATGAAAAATAGATAGCTGAAGGGGCAAAGCAGAGGTGATGCTGGAGATGAAAACCCAACAGGCCAAAGAAGAACCTCAGTGGGAAACACAACAGAACAGATCCTGTAGAAAACAGAGAACCGAGGGTGAATAGCAAGGTGGAGGAAACAGACTACTGGGTAAAGTCAACAATGAATTTAAGACGAAATATGAACAGAAAGTACAAGCTCTCGGACAATGAAAAGACCTAATCTTTGAATTGTAGGCATCGAAGGAGGAGAGTATAGCAAAGTACTAGAGAATATTTTCAAGAAAATCTTAGAAGAAAAGGTTCAAATAAAACCTAGGGAAAAAAGATGCCCATCCAGGTAGAAGAGACCTACAGAATTCCAAATTAACAGAACCAGAAAATAAAATCCTCACGAAGTATTATAGTTAAAATATTTAGAGCCCAGAGTGAAGTGTGGGTATTAAAAGGTGCAGGAATAGCTGGGCGGCGGTGGCGCACGCCTTTAGTCCCAGCACTTGGGAGGCAGAGGCAGGCGGATTTCTGAGTTCGAGGCCAGCCTGGTCTACAGAGTGAGTTCCAGGACAGCCAGGGCTATACAGAGAAACTCTGTCTCGAAAAACCAAAAAAACAAAACAAACAAAAAAAAAAAACCAAAAAAACCAAAACCAAACTAAACCAAACCAAACCAAACAAACAAACAAAAACAAAAGGTGCAGGAAAGAAAAGTCAAGTCACGTAGAAGGGCAGGCCCATAGTGAAAGCATGTGACTGACTGTGTGTGTGGTAGTGGGCAGGTCCACAGGAAAAGCACTCAACTGACAGTGTGTGCTGTGGGGGGCCTCCCTTTCCCCAGTTGAGAGCAATCAGTTCTGTTCTCTGGGCTGAGGTCCTGGCTCGGGCCCAAATCCTTTTGCTTAACGTAACCACTGCAGCTGCCAGTGTCCGGTTTCAGCTTTCATCTTGCAACGGTCACAGGTGAGCATCTGCATCTTCAGACAAGAAGGTAGCCAAATTGATGGCAGTGTTTTCTCAAACCAGACCCCAGCGTGGGCCAGGAGTACTGCCTGGTACTGGTGAATATCCCCTAACACAATGAGATACTAACACTCATTTTAAATCTCCCAGCTGAAACAAGCCAAGGGTCTGATGGATGTCATACAATGTTTCTCAAATTATTCTGTAAAGCAGAAAGGACGGAATCTCTTCCTCATACTTTTTACAAAATCTCGTTACCCTGATATCAAAACTAGACAAAGTCCCCCTACCCCAAACAACATCATTATGAAACATAGGCCAATCTCGCCAATGAACATAGATTCAATTTTTTTCTTTAGATTTGGAAGTGAGTTTTCCCCCCCAAACAGTATATTCTAATCATGGTTTTCCTCTTCCCCTATCTTTCCCAGACTTGAAGTGGAAATTTCTGGTTTCTTAAAAAACTCAGTTGTGTCACGTGGTGTTTTTCTGGAAGCTGTCTTGTGAGAGGGCATGTGATGTTTTGCTGAAAACAGACACTTGAGAGGGCACGTGATGTTCTGAAAGAATATAAATGGAACCCCACAAACATTGAGAGGATGCTCTTCATTGCTACACTTTACAATGCTTCGCTGGTCTTCATTTCGTAGAGAGAAACACACCAAAGAACTTCCCCTCGTAGCCTGGCTGCTTCTGGCTGCATCTGGCTGCTTCCTCTGACTCATGCTGATTCAGAGGAGCCTTGATCTTACTGATGGATCAAGCCACCACTACTGATTCCTGTTTGGAGTTTGCTACTGAAAGGGACTGCCGGAATCCTGACAACAAAGAGTGGAATCGCCCCAAGGAACTACTTCTAAACTGGTCCACAACCCCCTTTTCCTATTAATTTTTTTCCTTACTTCTTGTCAGTGGGTTAGAAGGGAGGTTGAAGCATATAAGAACCATAAATAAAGTAGGTTTTGAAAAATATCTAAGCCTTTACAGACCCTCCTCTCCCACCCAACTCCATGCCTTCTTTCTCTTTCCTGTTAGAAAACAACCAATATAAAAACAAACCAAAGTAAAACAAAGCAAACAGAGAAAAAAGAAAAACAAAAAGCATGAGAAACACACACACACACACACACACACACACACACACACACACCACACCACACCACACCACACCACACCACACCACACCACACCACACCACAAAACCATAATAGAAGAGCAAGACAGATAAGGTTTTTTGGTTTTTTGGTTTTTGTTTTTGTTTTGTCCAAACAAAGTGTTGAGAAACAAGAACCTCTTGAAAAATACTATTGAGTTGCATTGTATTGGCCACTTACTGCTGGGCACCGGGCCTGCCTTAAGGTGTTTTGTATACCAAGTAAGACTATACCAGAGAAAACTAACTTTTCCTTCCGGAGTAGTGGTCAGTTGGAGACAGCTTCTGAGTTAAGTATGGGGCTCATGTCCTCTTCTCTCAGCACTGGGACCCCATCTGGCTTGGACCTGAACAGGCCTGCATGCTTGTCTCAGTCTCTGTAGGTCCATGTATGCGCTGTCTCTCTTGTGTCTAGAAGGGCTTTTTTTCCTTAGCATTTCTGAGCCCTGCTGGATCTTACAATCTCTTTACAGCCTCTTTCACACAGATCCTCAAGCCCTGACAGGATGATTTTGAAGGAGGCATTGCATTTAGGACAAAGTGTTCCACGGTTTCTCATTCTGCACACATTGTCCTGTCATGGGCCTCTGTGTTTGCTCTCATCTTCTGCACGTGGAAGCTCCTCCGATGCTGGCTGAGACCCTGACTATATAGTAGTATTGTTAGTCGGAATATATAGTAGTATTGTTAGTCGTCGTTATCATTTTTGCTACCTTCTTTCAGCAGAATGGTAGCATTTAGTTTTCTCCTAAGTCCCATGGGCTGTCTAGTCTTGGGTTCTTGGCTACCCAAGCCGTGTCAGGAATGAGTGGCCATCTCATGGTCTGAGTCTTAAGTCCAATGAGAGAGCAGTTGGCTACTTCTATAACTTTTGTACCACTATGGCCCCAGTGCACCTTGATGGCAGGCCACCATTACAGATGAAAGCATTTATAGCTTTGTTGGTGTTTACTTTTCTCCCCTGGTAGCATGTAGTACCATGTATCAGTACCATCAGTACTATGAACACCAGTCAGTCGGGGGTGAAGACACCCTCCTGACTAGTTAGGCACCAGCTCAACTTGTGTTCAATGAGTTGTGGAGATGTCAGCAATTGGGTTTTCCCATCACTTTGTAGAGAGCAACCAGAAGCCTTGACAATATCCTGAGTTGGTTGGTGTGTAACTACATCAGAGTATCCATAAGAGTCGGGCAGTAGCACAGGGATGGAAGGGATAGACGGCAGATAGTTAAGAGGGTGAGTCAGATATGCATCAGGTCCTCTGCATTCATATTATGGCTTCCTGTTTAGTGTTCTTATGGGATTCCTGAAGACATGGATGAGTGGATCCCTAACTCTTGTGCCTTCTCTTGGGTTTTTTTTTTCTTTCTGTTGGCTTGTCTTGCCCAAGTTTTATGTTATATTTTGTTTTTTTTTTTGGTTTTTTTTTTTTTTTGTATGTATGGATGATTGACTGAATGAGTGAGTAAATGAATGACTACCTAGCTACAAGGGTAAATGTTAACAATTGAACTGTTATTTACACCTGCTGGGAGAGGCAAAATCAGTTTTCTCCTATTATGACATTGGGTACATCAACCACTTTGGGGCAGGTTTCATGTTCAGGAGTAGCTGACTAACATATAATGGCCTCCACAGCTTTTGTGTGCTCTAGTTTGGCTACAGTTTGGTGTTTTTGTTCTTTTCTTTTCTTTTTCTTTTTGGGTGTCATATTTTATTTTCTAAGTTGGGAGGATTTTGTTGTTCTTTGGGCTTTTGGTTTGTTTTTGAGAAAGAACTTAAAGTTGGATGGATAGGGAGAAGAGAATCTGGAAGTATTTGGGGGGGAATATAAAAATATATTTAAATTTAACAGTTTTTTTTTCAGGGGCCAAAAACCAAGTCTTTATTGGCCTCAGCTACTTGAGGGGAATAAATTGGGAGGGATGGGTGGCACCAATACTGGGCTGGCCATGTTTCACGGGCTTGTAGGTGATGGAGAACTCGCCCAGGTAGTGGCTGATCATCTATGGTTTGATCTCCTCCTGGTTGAAGGTCTTGCCATTGTGCACACCCACCATGCTGCCGACCATCTCCAGCAGAATGATTATGTCCTTCAGGGGCTTCTTCACCACCTCAGGCTTTTCCATGGGTGACACCTCCTTCTTGGCCTTTTTCAAGTGCTTGAGCAGTGAGTGCTGCTTCCCCGCAGGCCACAGTTCCGGTGCCGCCTCTGGCGCTGCACAACTGTATCAGCTGGTCATAGGACGTGTAGAGCAGTTGGTGGAGGTCTATGCCACAATAGGGGAACTTGGGGAAAGTCCGCTTCTTCTTCTGCTCCACTTCAGCCATCTTGGCAGCCATCTTGGCAGCTGCTCGGAAAAGGAAGTACTGGCCCTGTCTGACTAAATTTAATACATTTTTTTAAAAAAATAAAATATATAATAATTAGCAAAAAAGAAGAAAGTGAGAAAGACAGAAAGAAAGAAAGGAGAGAGAGAGAGAGAGACAGAGAGACAGAGAGACAGAGAGACAGAGAGACAGAGACAGAGACAGAGACAGAGAGAGAAAGAAGGAAAGAGAAAGCCAAAAAAGAGGGCTGCAGAGAGCTCAGACAGAGAGCACTGGCTGCTCATCTCAATGACCCAGGTTCAGGTCCAACCACCCACGATGCAGCCAACTACCCTCTGTAACTCCAGTTGTAGAGATCCAACGCCCTCTTTTGGCCTCCACTAGGCATTGCCTGCATATGGTGCACAGACATACATGCAAGCAAAATGCTCCTATACATAAAATAAAAATAAGTCCTTAAAATGATTGAGTCCATACTCAACTTTATCTTCTCACAATGACCAGCTGCTATCTCCTGTCAGTTCCCACAAACCATCAGAGTCGTCAATTTTACTGTTACATCCTCGCTTCAGAAGAAAAAGAAAAAGGAAAATCTTCTTCGTCTGTTGATGCTGAGGCATTTGCTTGATTCCAAAGTATATTATGGTTAGTATGAGAAAAGCAGCAACAACAATGCTTTGCTTTGATACCAAATAGATACATGATCATCAATGAGTTCAATCAATGTAATGTAAACAAAAAAAAAAAAAGGAGAACAAATTAGTTGGTAGTTCTCACAGGCTGATACTCATTTTACATTTTCCAGAATAAAAATTTAAAGTTAATTTCATGATGTTATTGATTCAGCCCTGGATTGTTGGTGCTGTACCATCAAGTCAGAGGAAAATAGGGAAAGACCTGGGTGCGCCAGCCTGGTGTAATGCAGGTTACAAGTGGAAAGAATCATTGTGTTGGGTCCCTGGAGTATGTACAGAGTGCAGTCAACAGAGCTGTAAAACCAAGAAAGCCCTCTGTCCTTAAAGACAGACTAAGGCACCCGGCATCCAGGAGCACCAGAAGGCTTTGCGTGCTGATATTTAACCATGAAATAACAGCCTGTGGTGAGGACAGCTCACTGTGTGAGCTGAGGGGAAAGACACTATCAGGTGCTCTGTTCCTATCTGGGTCAAGGGTAATGCTTTTCCTCAAGGAAAACTGGTTTACTGGTTCCAATTTTGAAGCACATCCTGCTATAAGCTACTCTAAAACCAAAAAAAAAAAAAAAAATTAAATGAAGAAAAGTAAAAAAGATCACAAAGCCTTCTCTACTCTCTGTGTTCAGGATGAAGGCTCTGATTCTCTCCTATGTCTAAGGTCAAGTCCCCTTCATCAGTGTTTATTATCTTCCTCACTTCTGCCTGCATTTCCTGCCTAGAAAGAGTGTGTCAGGAGTTACTGTTAAAACTGCACACTGAACTCTCAAAGCTGCATGCAGGAAATGGAGCCCCATGGAAGCAGGATGGGAGCCCAGGTTGGGAGCCCAGGACAGGAGCTCAGGTCACAGGAGCCCTGGTCGGGAGCCCCAGATCGGGAACCCAGGGTGGAGATGTCCCTTGGATCATAGCTTCCTCACTGCTTTGTCCAAATTTCCCCTCCCCTGCTGTCTACCTTCTCTTCTCTGTGTCACAGGTGGGTGATAGTGAGCAGCCTCCAGAAAATGAGCCAGTTCTGAGAGCTCCCATTTGCCTTTTAGGGACAGGGGAATTCATAACTTACTAAGCTCCCCAGTGCAGCCACACATTCACACAGACGTACATGATCACGCAATGTACATGACCCTTCTTCATCCAGTAATTGCCACTTCCACCTGTCCAGGGCACACTTCTTTCCCTCTGAATGTGGACCCTACTGAATGGCAAGTGAGAGAACCAACCACATGGAAGTTAACATGACAGCTTTTCTGATACAACCTAGGTAGCCCAGAGGAGCAGCCTTCATTGGCTTGGCAACACACTCTCCACTGTCTCATCCTACTTCCAAATCTAGATGTGTCAAAAATACCTTGAATAACTTCATGTATGCAAGGGCTGAATTCAAAGGAAAAGGTGAACCCTTCATTGCTCTGGGCTTCCTGGCTGCAGATAAGGTTTAACCAGCTTCTTTGAGTTGCTGCTGCCCTGGGGATCTGCTTCCTCTACCTCCCTGCCATGATACATTCCAACCTGGAACTGAGAGTCAAAGTAAAGCCGTCCTTCTCAGAATACCCACCGTTGCTTCTGGTGGGTATTCTATCACAGTAAGGACATAAATAACTAATACACAAAATAGTACCAGAAGTGGGGTTGTTACTATTATAAACCTTACTGTGGGACTCTTAGGCTCTGAAACTGGTTCATGGGAAGCATATTGGAGAGTGGAATTTTGAGCTAGAAAAGTACCTTGCTGGTTGTGAGCAGAGCTTAATGGGCCATTAAGGGAGCTTAGAAGACAAAAATGCTGAGAGTGAAACACGAGAAGTGGAGGCCTAGATCAGAGGGCTTCCATGGGGACTTGGCAGAGGACTGGGCTGGAGGTCATTCTAGTTCTTCTCTCTGCCAGTGTCCTGAGAACCTCTAGGGGACTAAACTCAAAAGTAATGAGCTAATTTCTTAGAAAGAAGAATGTTAAGATAGCATAGTGTTTAGGCTATGGTGCTGTTGTCGCTCATTGTTCCTGTCCAGATTTGCACTGAGACCAAAGGGACATTAAAAAATAAATAAATAAACTTAAGCCAGGAGAGTATGTAAATGAGTTGAAATGTGGACAAAGAAAGTTCAGATGACAATGTACCTGTAATTGTTGAAGACAAAGACCACTCTCCTCATTCAGATAGTAGCAACTGTGCCCTGAAGGTAAGATCTATCCTATCTGAAAGACTCCAATTTTTGAAAATGCAAATTCACTTGTTTTGTTTTGTTTTGTTTTGGGGGGGCAGGGTTTTCTCTGTGTAGTTCTGGCTGTTCTGGAACTCACTCTATAGACCAGGCTGGCCTTGAACTTAGAAATCCACCTGTCTCTGCTTCCCAAAGTGCTGGAATTAAAGGCGTGCCCTACCACTGCCCAGCACAAATTCATTTGTAAGGAAAGGGTCTGAACTAAAACTGTCACAGAGGGAGTTCCCTGCTCTAAAACAACAGCCTAAGAAATGGTTGCTCCTGGTTTAGCCACCAGGGCACACAGAGAGCATTACACCTGTGGTCTGAGGGTGCCAGGATCTATCTGGAGCTGGCAGTGGAACTAGGCAGTACCATTCATGGGGTACAAAAGAGGCGATATTGAGGTCATGGAATCTTGCATTACAGTTCCAAAAAATTGCTAGGTGTACAAAAGTCAAAACAGCCCTTGAAAGGCTACCATCTGAAACCAAAGGTGAAGCTCCTTGCAACTCATCCTTGGAGACCCTAGGATGTTGGAGATACCAGAAATATGGTACATCCAACAAGAAAAGCTGCACTCATGGAGTAGAGCTGGCTCAATAGAGAGGCTGCATGTTGTAGAGGTGTCAGAGCTGAGGGGCAGGGCTAACTAAGCCCTTCAGAGCCCAGATAATCCACCATGAGCCCCAGATGCATAGCATGGAGCTGCAGGATTTGGTTTTGGCCTTACCAGAGTTTGATATTTATTTAGCCAGATCAATCCTTGGGTAAATAGTCATTTTGCCCTTTGGAATGGAAATGCATGTCTGGATATTGCATGTTGGAAGTATGTGATTTTTAGGTTGACAGGAGATCACAATTAAGAGGTTCAGATGAGATTGGGACCCTAGACTTTTAAATAGTTTTGGAACTGTTAAAGACGACAGGGACTTTTGTCAATTTGTCCAGATGTAGGATCACCTTGGAGGAGGTTACTGGTCATACTCCTGAGGACTAATTATCTAGATTCCATTAGCCTTGATGAATCCATGGGAGATTATCCACATTAAATTAACTGAAGTGAGTACATGCACCTTGACTGTAGACAGCACCATCCTATGGGCTGGGATCCTGGGCTTGGTATAAGAAACTGATCTAGGCCCCTGAATTCACCCGTGCTTGCTGACTGTGAACACCATGGGACCAGCCACCATAAACCAGTGTTTGCAGCACTTCCCCACTACAAAGGAGCTTTGAGCAAAACCCAAAACTTCCTTCCTTAAGCTGCTTTTGTGTTTTATCACAGCAAGACAACTAACTGATACATCGGGCACACAGAGAAGCAAGAAAATACAACCCACAGAGGACAGTCAGTAAGTAAATGGAAACCTACGTAGAAGTGGCAACTATGGCAGAATTACTACACAGACACATCAAAACATGTACAGTTGTGTTTTGTATGCCTTAAAACCTAGAGGAATGATGGCACAGAGTAAGTACAGACCGAAAAGGAACCTCTAGAAACAGAGACTCCAGTATCTAAGATAAAAAACACACAGGATCAGGTTACTGTGTAACGATTAGACTCCAAAAACCATCAGTGAACTGATGACGCAGCACAGGAAAGAAGGAAGACTCAAGATTGGAAAAGATTATGAATCCTAGGAAAATGTAAAACAACCTAGCACGCATGTGATTGCTCTAAGTGTGAACCCAAGACAGCAAGACTGTCTGAAATGGGGCTGGAGAGACCACCTAGTGGGCTAGGAGCACTGACTGCTCTTATATGAGACCCAGGTTTGGGTCTTAGCACTCACATATTGGCTCAGGGTTGTCTGTAAGCTGTAGGGTATCTATCTCTACTGGTCTCTGTGGGCACCATGTGTGTGTGTGTGTGTGTGTGTGTGTGTGTGTGTGTGCAGACAGAACACACAAAAATAAAAAAGAATATTTGAAAAAACACTGAGCAAATATTTTACATATGACACAGACCAAGTCACATATGAACCACCAGCACAAGAAACATTGATTAAGCTACACCCATTCTTACTGTAATCTGATCGCTATCAGCCAAGGGTAGAGGAATAATGTTAAATAACACAGCAGAGAACCTACTCTGTACAAAGAAATCAAGACAGACCTCACATATTCTGCTGGAAATGAGGAAGCTGGAAAACAACAGAGAAGTCACGAGAAGGGAAAAGTCAGTATATAGAGGCTCCAACTCCATCAGTACCTTACTAAGCAAAGCTGAAATAAAATAATTTGCAGACAAAGAAGCTAGAAAAAATGGTCACCAGCAAGCCCACATTGCAAGCAACTATAAAATATATTCTTTATGTAGAAGGGAAAGAATATAGGCTGGAAACCTGGAAATATTAACTAAGTGGCTGAATAGTTGCCATTTTAATCTCCTTAGGAGATGATGAATCACCTTTATAGAGACAAAGTAACATGCTATGGAATCAATCATCTATGTGAAAATATTTGACAGCAGGAGCCCAAGAACTGAAGAACAAAAGCACACTGTAGTGTCACACTATAAATTAAATATCATAAGTCCCTTGAAGTTGGAGGGTGATATGTGAAATCATCCAGAATCACCATGAAACAAGCCTCAGCTGGCTAGCCAACGATGGGGTTTTAAGTCTTTTAACTAAAAACAACCTGTTGTTACTGCACATGTGTGCATGTATGTGTGTATTGGAGAAAGGTGTGTCCTGTGGTGTTCGTGAAGTCAGGGGCTAACTGTGTGAGGTCAGCTCTTTTATCCATGTGGGCTCCAGGGAATAGACTCGAGACTCCAGGCTTGTACCGGAAGTACCTTTAGCTGTGCTCTGCGGCCTTACATTGGGATTATTGTGAAATGTTTGACTGATCCAAAGAGAGGCAGAAACAATCAAAAAAAAAAAACAAACAGGTGTCATGAGTAAAAGCAGGTAGGCAAACAGTACACTGACACACATACTGGTCACTAATCCCACCACATACGCATGGTGTAAACAGTTCACTTAAAAGACAAAGATTTTCAGACTGTACATTTAAAAACCAACCCTACTGTGTTTCAAAATGTGCTCTGAAGTCTTTTAACCCTCAAAATCCTGACAGCATCTTAGTAAGGTATGTCAAGTTACTTCCTCCTTGTCCAAAACAGTTCCTTCTCCATCCAGGAAGCTTATGTTGCCAGAGGCTGCTGTGGTGATGGTTTTAAAGATTCTCTGTGCGGATTACTCAGAAATGACTCGTCCAACTGAGACGAGCGTTAGCTTGACATGTTTGTCTAATTTGTTTCCACCATTTGACCTCTGACCCCCTCTCCCAGCCCATCTCTAATCCAGTACATGGCAAAAGTTGGGTAAAAGTCCAGGGGAACAGGGCACTGTAGTGTGAAGGATTTACACTTCTTTGAACCTATCAGGCTGAGTCCATCTACAGCTGCCTGTAGTCCCAAGCTAAGGTTATTCTAAGGAAACTTACCAGTTGCTCAGCATTAAGAATGTCTTGTCTGTGATCATGGACCCCTCTTCTAATAACTTCTTAGAATGCATTTACAGCTAGTATACCCAGCTCTAAATAACCTTGAGCAGCAGTAGATTTTTGCCCGTTGGCTTTCTTGGTGCTACACAATTCTATGCAAGTCTTAAGTTCCCCAAACAGCACTCCTCAGCTGTCAGACCACAGCCATCAGGTCACAAGCAAAATAAAACATAAGCATATTTTACCACCCATTCACAACACTGCTGGCACCAAATGTGTTTTGCTTACAATTCATGCGGTTCTATCTATTTGTATTGGCACAGATCCAACAGGCTCAGGGATGAACCCCACAACACCGTTCCTCCTTGCATTAGATACCAGTTGTAAATTCATGCACCCGAGCTTCTGAATCACCAACTTTAAATCATATTTGATATGACTTATATCATAACACAACTCCTCTCTATATTTGATAATTTGGTAGAATGGCCCACAGAACAGAGGCAAGCACTTTAGCTGGACTACTTGTTTGTTGTAAAAGGATACAACCCAGGAGCAGACAGATGCAAGAGTTACTTTGATTAGGAACAGGAAGAGGAGGCGGGTATGGAGCTTCACGCTCCAGATACACCCCCATCCTCATGACAAGTGAGATGCTCCCTAACCTCTTGACCTAGAGCTATTCTATGAAGCCCACGTTTTGTAGTCACTGATAATCTCTAAATCTTCAGCTTCTCTCCTGTTCAGTGCTGAAAGTTCCAATCTTCAAAATCATAGCTGAGACTATCTGGGGACCAGTCCCTCCGTATGAGACCACTAAGAGTCACCTCGTTAGAACATATTCCTGTCACTCAGGAAATCTCAAGGGCTTTAGAGGCAGAAACACAAATTCAGAAAACCTTTGACATCTCTCATTCCCACCTTGGAAAACAGTTGTTTGGTTGGTCCAAACCCAGAAGAGTAATTTCAGGACAGAAGTCACTCACTCCTGTAGATGAGAAAAGCCACTCACTGGTGTTTTGTCAGTGACCAAATACTAGAGCAAAAGATACTTTATCACTTGGGGAAAAGATGCCCTATGCTGACATCTGGCTTCCACAACACATGTGCACACACACACACACACACATGTGAACACAGACACAGACAAATACACAGAGAGAACGAGAAACTTAGGAAATTACAGCAGTTTTCAAAGCTCTATGCTAGGAACCAAATAATAGAGATTTGGATATCATACACACATGCATATATGCATATACACGTATGTGTTATTAGGTCACAGCTTTCTGTGCTAGGTAAGCCCTGAACTAAACATAACTCCCTATACTCACCAGGACAGCCAGTAGTTGAAAGAGCCAAGTGTCAGAGTCGGCTTGCCCAGGCCACCACAGCATCTTTCAAGCGTTGCCTGAATGTTGTGTTCTGCCTACCTGCTGGCCAGGTCCTATAATGGGCCTCTTATAACCATGGGAGCCTTAGTCCAACCAGCTTTTCTCAGACTGTTGCTGGAGCCTTCTCAAGGACACAGGACTGCTCCTGGTATATCACAGCAGGCTGTGGGCCCGGAATGCTGGATACTGATGGGCATTCACTACAGCAGCAAGTGCTTCTGTCTTGCCTCTGTTCTGTCAGTGTTTATACTTAGAACTAAGCACCTCCTTTCCAAGGCAGAAACAAGAAAGGTCAAAATCGGAGTGTGAGCAGGAATTGTCTTACCCGTGGTCTTCTGATGTCTTTCTAACTTATACACAGTGTCAAACAGGCACCCATACTCTGTCTGTGTGTGCTGCAAGATATGAAGGTCAGCCAGGTGCTTCTCATTTATGAGAGATGGGACAAAGCAGCCAATGATAATGTGAAAAGCTGGCTTTGGAAAAAGACTCCAGGTCAGAATTGTGTCTCTCATCTCACTGTGACCTTGGTACAGAAAATAGCAGAGAGAATTAAGAGTCATGTTCATCCATCGCTTTGTGTATATGTATCTATACAGCTCCTGAAGATCTTTCTTTACTCCAACACAGGAAGTAGTGTTTATAAAGTGAAGTTAATTTAACACCCTATCTTCATCTCTGTCCATCCTCACAGTAAATTGAGAAATAAGCAAAGAAACAGAAAGAAATTGATTGGAGTCAAAATGCTAGTGAGTTCAGCAATTTCAAATTCACAAATACCTAAAGCCAGTTTCAAGTTCATGAAGCAGAAACTGATCCGACTGAAGATGAAACAGACAACTCTACAAACCAGTTTTATATTTCATTATCTCCTCTCAAGAACTAGAAGAACTTACCATACCATCAGCAAGAACACAGGGGAGTTGGACAGGCGCATCAGTTATTCGGCCTAACTGACAAGTAGGTTACTCTGTGGAATATATATTCTCTCGAAAAGCATATGGAACATCCCCTAATTAGACCAGTTGGTAGGCTGTGAAACAAGTTCCCAAATATCAAAACAGAGAAATTGAATAAAGGGCATGTTCTGACCTTGTCAGAACTACCAACCAATGAGAAGAAAGAAATCTGGGAAATTCCAGTATATTTGAAAAATGTAAAAACCTACTTTCATATAACCTATAGGTCAACGAAGAAACCAAAGGGGAAGTTAGAGAACATGCTACGAGCAGCCCACATAAGTCTGTGGAATGCAGTCAAACAGCACTTACACGAACCTTTACACTACTACATAACTATTCCAGGAAAAATGAAAACTCTCAGACAAATAAACCAAGCTTCTACATTAGAAGGATATAAGGTGATTAATACTAACTGAAAGAAAGTAAGAAAATAGAAGAATAGAGGTAAGAAGAGATATTAATACAACACGAAACAGAAGAACTACAGAGAAACACCAAGGAAACCACAATTGGTTTATTGATGTTTTGAAAAAAAAAAAAAAAACCTAAATTCAGAAACCTTCAGTGAGACTGATGGATAAAAAGAGAGAAAGAACAAATTTCCAAAATCGTGAATCAAAAAGAGAATGTCATCACTAATATAGAAATTAGAAGGATAGAGAGAGCTATGGATGATTTTATACCAGTTAACTGAACAACTTAAATAAATGGAGGAATTCTCATAAAGACAAGAGTACAGTTTAATTTAGATATAGGGCTGCTTCAGATAGAACAAAGACTGATATGTTCAACCTATGACCAAAGGGTCTTGGCGAGCTAGAAAAACTGATAAAGTTTACAACTTCCCAAAAGGAAATCTCACTAATGGTCTCATTGTTGGATTATATTAATTAAAAGTGTCTATGTTTCACAAACTCTTCAGAAAATAGGAGGGACATACCTCCCAATTCATCCTATGAGCTCAATATTACACTAACAAAGATGTTTCAAGAAAATGTCTTACACTCTAAAGTACCTAGGTGCACAGACCTTTAACATTGACAAACTGAATCTAGAAATGTATAAAAGACTTGAGCATAGTGATGCCCAAATGGGATTTATTTGGGAATGAAGGTTTAATATCTGAAAATCATAATATACTCTACTATAAAGCAAAATAAAGGACAAGCTCTAAATGATTATCTCAAAAGTTGGTGAAGAAAAATATCACAAAATCTCTCATTTGACTAAAATAATCCTCTCTCAATAAATTAAAAAAAGGGTTGAGGATCCTCAACAATTGCATAAAGATCATCTGTGACTAGTCCAATGCTGACCTACCTTCGAAAATAGGAATATCTACCTCCTGAAATCAAGAGCAGGGCAAGACAGTTCAACTTGCTACTCACTCGGGAGGTAGAGATGAGCAGATCTTTGAGTTTGAGGCCAGCTTGGTCTACAGAGAGAGTTCCTCAGAGAAACTATGTCTCAAATAACTAATAAAAAAAAAAGTGCTTTAGGATGCTTGCTGGTTAGGAGTGTTTGCTCTGCAAGCATGAGGACTTACGTTTGAATCCCTAGTGGCCATCTAAGAAGTTGATCATGGCTGCACATGCCTGTGCACTCAGAACTTGGGGAGAAAGAGAAGAACTGGCAAGCTCTCCATTGGCAAAAGACCCTGACTTAACACAATAAGGAGAAGGACAGAGGAAGACAACTGATCTCTCCCTCTAGCTACCATATGCACATGATGTGTTGGCCCTTCTGCACACTCCTCTGTGTGCCCTGGACACACACACATACACACAATCAATCAAGTTTTAGTCACTAGATTGGGAAAAACCCAAACAATATCAACAAAACGTTACATTCATCTAGATTTTTATATGCAGAGGATGGAACACAAACCGAAGGAAAACACCTGATAAAATCCATGCCATAGATATACCTCAACAAACTGTGTGCTAAAACAGGGTGAAAGAAACCAGACACTGTGGGAAGCCAGCCGTCATTCCAAGATGGTGCCTGCCGCCTATTGCTGACCCAGACTTGCCTGGGTCACGCATGCATGGCCTAAGCCTGATCTCGTGCGGGCCCATGCAAATTAGGTGTCTTGCTGGTGGCCTATCAGACGTGCAGGCCCATGCAAATTAGGTGTCTTGCTGGTGGCCTATCAGACAGATCCACACTTCCCCCAGGGCTATATATTGAGCGGACCTTCTCCGCTCTGGGCTGCCCCAGAAAGAAGAAGAGACAAGCGCTCCTGCAATAAAGTTGCTGAGAAGAATCCAGCCGTGTTGTGTCCATGCCGGCCGGGGGTTGGACCAGACAAGACACAATTGGCCACATTTTACACAATTTAACAATTTGTGCTGGTTTCCAGAATAGGTGAGTGCATATATGGAGAAAGCTAGCCATCCCGGAGTTGCAGAATATTAGTTACAGTCAGGAGGGACTATCAGGTTAGTGGGCATAATCTCAAACTGAGCTATGCTGGAAGCCACATGACTCCATGTATTTGTTTTTAAAAAGCTATTGAACAAAACCCTTGCAGTGAGTCCATTTAAAGCTCCAGAGCTGCTTAACAATAGGAATATAGAAACCTAAAATTTAATTAAAACTTATATGGCCCTACATTGCTGTTGCTGAAGGTGGTTGAGTTAGAAAGATCATGTAATCTTGGTGGGCAGCTAACCTTGAAGGATGGTCTTCTATACCTAGTGGTATTTAAAGAAATGAATATGCAGGAGGTGTTGTTTACAGCAAGTTGCTTCTTGCTATGCTTTCTCCAGCACACGCCACTTCTCCTTTCAGAAAGTCTCTTGACTCAAGAGAGCAGTCATTAATCGGCTCAGCCCCTGCACAGGAAGCAGGCAGAAGGAACAGACAGTAGACAGATGCCCTCTGAAGAAATCTGGCTTTGTTTGTCACCAAACAAAAAAAGGAAAAGTAAAACATTAACACCTTTTGAATCTTACACACTGGCTACTGAAATGTGTAGGTTAAAAAGTTATCCATGACTGAGGGAGGGGCTGGTGGGCGGGGTCTACAAGGGAAGATTCTGGCTTTGGAAGAGGGCAGGTTGTTTTCTTTTTTTTCCTTATCAGATCTCTCTACTTATTTTGGAGTCTCTCTGAGTGAGTTCCAGGACAGCCACAGCTATACAGAGAAACCCTGTCTCGAAAAACAAAAAATAAAACCTGAGCTTCTGTTGGGTGTTTAATATCTAACTCATTGTACGCTTGCAAACAACTCAGTGAAAAAATACAGTAATGATTTTAACAGCAATGTCTACAGTAGCAAACACTTAGAACCACCGAAATATCTCTTGTCCATACAAGGTATGCATGCTACCCCAATGGAACACTACACAGCAGTAAAAGCATCTTACTGAACCAGCTATACTCCTTAATAGGGATGAATCTTGCTGTGTTAAGGATAGAACAAGATGAACAGAATATATCATTATAAGACCGGACTGTCTTAGTTAGGGTTTCTATTGGTGATGAAACACCATGACCAAAAAGCAATTGGGGAGAAAAGGGTTCATTTGGCTTACACTTCTTTCTATATTGCTGATCGTTATTGAAGGAAGTCAAGACAGGAACTCAAACAGGACAGGATTCTGCAGGCAGGACATGAGGTAGAGGCCATGGAGGGATGCTGCTTACTGTTCCACCTGCTTTCTTATAGAACCCATGACCACTAGAAATGGGCTGGGCCCTCCCACATCAATCATTGATTAAGAAAATGCCCTACATCTGGATCTTATTGAGGCATATTTTCAGTTCAGGCTTCTTCCTTTCCAATAACTCCAGCTTGTGTGTCAAGTTGGCACAAACTAGCCAGCACACAGGACAAATACATGTTTACACAGCAAGGGTATATGACTGTCTTTAAGCTTGGTGGCCCAGAAACTAGTCTTGGTCCAAGAGACTGGAACCCTTAGAACCTAGGGGATCCATGTTAGAGGCAAAGGGCTTGGAGTCTACCTGGACAGTCACTGGTTCATACCCACATTCAAAGGCTGAAGACTCTAGAGTCAGATGTTCATGTCTGCATGTAACGGAAGCAAGAAACAAGAAGCCTACTCTGTGACAGTGAAGTGTGCACACTCAGAAGGGAAACCTGGCAAGGGAGCTGATGCTGCTCATGGGTCTCATGAGGCCACTGGGAAGGGAGCAGATGATCAGTTTGAAAGCAGCTCACTGGGTGCTGGGCACATGAGTATGTGCTTTCTTGTAATAGTTGAGGTCTGTGGGTGTGGCATAGCATCTGTGTTTCTCATCCAAATGAGAGTAAATAATATTTGTGGGGAAATGTGTTCATGTTGAACATGCACAAGCCTGTTCTTACTGTTATTCTTTAAATAATCCAGTACAACAATAACATGGGGCTTGTGTTGTATTTGTTCATATAAGTCATCCAAAGATGACCTACAGTTTACAGGATGGTGAGCCCAGGCTATACATCACATGATGTAAGGAACTTTAGCATTTTAATATTTGCAAGAGTCCTAAAAGTGACTCTTTACAGGACTGTGGCAAGGTTGTATATTATAACATATGTAGTATTTACATCAATGGCATTTATGTCTTAAATCAAAGTATTGAGCAGAAGGAAAAATGCAGTAAGAAATTTAAGTAAGTCTCCAAAGTGTGTGCACACACACACAACACATGCACAAAACATACATAACACACACAACATACACACATACAACACATACACACACAACGTATATACACACACCACACATATATACATGCACAACACATACATATACAACACACATATATACACACACAAAACATACAACACACATACACACATGCAACACACACAACATACACATGATACACATATATACACACACAACCTATGCACAACACATACAACACACATATGTGCATGCATACATCCTAGGATAGCTTGGTGAAGTGAATTTCAGACAAAGAACAGATAATTGAAAAATGATGATTTTGATATGGACCCATCCTCTGGGACATATAGACTATGCTCTAACCTTTCGTCTGCAGTTATATGAGTCTCTATGTGGAAATAGCCTAAGAGAACAATGTCTTGGCTGGGTAATTGCTTGGGATAAGGTGACTGCCATGCAAGGCTGAGGACTGGAGTTCAGATCCTCAGAAACTCTCAGGAAAGCAGGTTGCAGCATGGCAGCTGCCTCTAATCCCAGCCTCAGAAAGCAAGCTGGCTAGCAAGAGAAGCCAAAGGAGCAACTTCCAGGTTTGGCTGAGAGATCCTGCCTCAGTAAATGAGGTAGAAGAATGGTCCACTCCATATGTTGTAACCCCTCAGGTACTCAACCACGCAAGTGGAAAAACGTGCAGACACACATACATACCACATAAAAACACATGTGTTTGTCCTGTTCTTTCACTTTATGGAAAAGATCAGCAGTGATCGCCTGTTTAACTGTGGGAGATTATTATAGATTCTATTGCATAGAAGACCCTGCCATTCTTGGCTACTGAGTTGGAGTGCCAGTGGTAGGCTTTCTAACTATTTCATGTGCCTGCCATGTAAAAGTGATGATTGCCACGCACCGTACATTATATCTCCTTTAATTCCTACATCTCTGTACTCTTGGGGCACCTCTTCAGTCTTGTACTTCTGATACCTTCCCCAAACCCACAGAATTACCAGGATCATACACTAATGAGTGATCTCAAAGCCTTGTTCCTCCCCACTCATCGCGTACCTGACATCTACCCATCCCCAGTTTCTGCCCAGCCTTTCTAAGTGCCTCCACCTACATACTACTATAGCCATCCAGTAGGCTTCCTGAGTGTGAACTAACCTTGTGCTTGCTGTGCTCCTAGACACAGACGATGCTAACTAAGCAGATGGTACGCTTCTTCCCATCCCTTCCCAGCTCCAGCCTCAGATCTCTGCTTCTGAGCTCTTGTGGTAAGACACTCAAGAAACACCTGTGACAGCGCAGTGGTCAGTGGTTTTCAAGGGCGCTCCAGAAGGCAGCGATGAACCTGGCTCCTTGTACCATGTATACTTTAACCACAATGTCCCCTGACTTCCATTGTTCACATTCAAATGTTCCAGTTCCTTTTGGCAGAGGAGAGAGGGAGGGAGGGAGGAAGGGAGGGGGAGGGATGGAGGGAGGGGGAGGGAGGAAGGGATGGAGGGAGGGGGAGGGAGAGAGAGAGAGAGAGAGAGAGAGAGAGAGA
>NW_022196896.1:67692906-67697317 GCF_008632895.1 Mastomys coucha | reverse complement strand
GAGAGAGAGAGAGAGAGAGAAAGAGAGAGAGAGAATATGAATAGATATAAATCTCGCAGCATGGATACCATCTTGGCAGCCTTTGCTCTGGAGCTTCTGCACATAAGCAGCCCAAGTCCATGCAACAGTGGATTTTTAAGTGTTCTACACACAGACCCCTCTTTGTCTCTTAGAAGAGCAGCAGAAGTTCTTTCTGTCCTACAGAGTGACAAAAGACCCACTGGCTTCCTTTCAAATATGCTAACCGCCCAGCTTCCAAGTTTCAGTTCAAGGCCCATGTTTGTGCCTTGAAACATACAGTCTCACTGCTAAAGTCTCATATTAACTGGTGTGAATGAATAGCAATTCCCAGAAAGGAGAGATGGAGGTAGCCTGGCACATCGTGCAGCTCCCCCTCCCCCTCTCCCTCCCCACCCCTACCCCCACCGTGGAGCCATCTGTTCACAGGTGGCAGCCTCAGCTGGGACCACACTTGAGATTCCAGGGCCGGGGACCCAAGCCTAATTTTTTCCTTGACTCTGAGGAAATGTGAGCCTTTTCTTCTGTCGATATGGAAGTGAAATCAACAGCCATCGTGTTTACAGACAGTTGCACTGAGGGGTACAGCTCCTTCTGAAATCCCGGATAATGGATATGGTGGCACATTTGGTTTTGAGGACCAGCCAGGTGCTCCGGTGTGCAGCTCCCATGTCCTTGGTTGCTCGCTCTTTGAAGGACATTTGTGAAGCATTTAAGGTGGTAGCCTTGCTGGCCACCTGAGATGACGAGCTAGATCCGGGAAGCCTACCTTTCCTAGGGGACACACCTAGGTGACAGTTTTAAATGGGATGATTTAGACTATAGACTAGCCATAAAACTGTGGGTCACTTGGATATCTCCAAAACATGGTGAAAGTTGCACCTTGTTAGAGGACACTCTTCACACATGTGCATGTGTATATGTACATACCCATTATGCACGGGTCTGCATACAGATGTCCCTTGTTGTCCATGGTGGATCGGTATCAGATGACTCATGATACCAGAATTCACAGATGACTGGGTCCTCTCTACAGAACAGTGTTTGAATATAACCCTTCCTTGCACATCTGCCTGGATAATTATGTCCAGCTGATGTGCAATACCTGCTGTGACATAAATGCTATGGAATCCCTATCACACTGTATTATTTAGAGAGAATAATGTCAAGGATGTGTATGTTCAATACAGACAAAATGTTTGTCCTCAGTTTATTGTTTTTTTATCAGGATCGGTTGTATTTAAGGATGCAGAGACTGATCCAAACACATGTCGGTTTCTAAGGTTAAAGATGAGGTTTCTTGGAATCATCAGAGGGTACTCTGGCCAGCTCGGTGTCCCCATGACAGAGTGGTTCTTTTTGACTTCACAAAGTCACAGTAGGAGCTGGAGAGTCCACTCCAGGGTAAGGTTCCAGGGACAATTCCCAGCAGAAAGCCATCTGTCAACAGTAACCAAAGAGCTCCTCCTCCCAGGAGCTCCTAGCTGGCAAAGTCACTGCTTGGCCCTCTCCAGACCCAGGGCTCTTGCTTGTGATGTTCACTGGTGTAACCTGAATAGTACAAACACCAGAGCCCTGTTACAAGAAAGCCTGGGAAGTGTAGTTTGAGGTAGGTATCGGGACAGTCCATACACCATCCTGCAAGCTACAGGCTCTCTGTGGATAATCCAGCAGTCAGGGTCTCAGCCAGTGGTGAGGAGGAGTGGCTACTCAGGGACAAGGAGGGGTGAGGAGGGGCGAGTACTGGGCTGTGGATTGAGGACAGAGCAGCAGGAGATACATATGGAAAGCAGGCAGTCTCAGGGCAGCTGTAGACAGGGACTACAGGGCCTGGCACAGAGCTGATGGATTGCTCTCTGGCCTCCTGGGGTCATGTAAAAGATAGACTTTCTCTCTTTGACAGTCTGCACATTTATCCCTGGCCTGGCTCTCAATCTGGACCCCAAGCTGCAACCGGGTCCCCCAAACTCTAGCACAATGGAAAACCTGGCTCAGCCTTATTGGACCAGACTCCTGGATCAGATCACAATTAATCCATATTAAAATGTATGGAAAGAGTCAAGGGCTTCATGACTCTCTCATAGGCTCCTTGGGAGCTTTTTGGTAGTGAGTATCCAGACCCAGAAAGGAAGCACGTTGCCTTCTAGCAAGGATGCTAGCCAGTCAGCCTCTGAGACCCTTCGTGGCACAGCAAAGCCAGGCACTGCTATGAGACCCCAAGTCTTAGGCTCCCAGAAAGACTCTTTAAGGGAGAGAGGGAGGCACTGGCAGACAGGAAGATGGAAGCCTGAGCAAGGGCAGCCTGTATTCAGGGCCCTGTGGATGAGGCTTGGGCATCGGACCAAGGAACCTTCATAGGGAGGAGCCAATGTTGCCATCCTTCTCAGATGACTGGAACATCACTGCAAATGCAGTTAATGGTTTCCCAGAGTCACATGACTCAGGCACTGGTGGAAGTTGGGTAAATATGTCCACTTTCATATAGGAATTGATTTGGGGCTAGATACTTTGAAAATTATGAGTCAGGCTTTAGAGACTAAAACGTGAAAACAAACTGTTGGTTTGTATATGCTTGGACCAGGGAGTATCACTATTAGGTGTGGCCTTGGTGGAGTAGGTGTGTCACTGTGGGCCTGGACTTTTGAGACCCTAATCCTAGTTTCCTGGAAGTCATTATTCTGCTAACAACCTTCAGATGAAGATGCAGAACTCTCAGCTCCTCCTGCACCATGCCTGAGTGGATGCTACCAAGCTTCCACCTTGATGATCCTGGACTGAACCTCTGATCCTGTAAGCCAGCCCCAATTAAATGTCGTCCTTATAAAAGCTGCCTTGGCCATGGTGTCTGTTCACAGCAGTAAAACCTTGACTAAGATATAAACCTGTGGTTTATAGGATAGGATCATAGCAAGGTTGTTTTTTGGTTTTGCTCCCCCCATCACACCTTTATTTGGACTTCTAATATTTTTTTTATAAAGTTTCTTTGTAGATTTCAGGGTTGGGGGAAATATGTTGCAGGAAATTTTAAAAACTGAACCAGTACGTTCCTGCACTCGTACCGGCAACTCTCCACCCTTGCAGCCTGGCTGGCCATGCACTGGCGGACAATGGCCCACCTGTTTTTATCTCATGGTGACTCTGACTCAGAACTCCAAAATCTCTCCACCCAGCTTGCTAGGTTCCCACTGGTGGATCACTACTAGATCAGCCCCACGCTGCAAATCTCCCACAGCCTTTGTAGGGCACATCTGGCAAGCCCACGCTTTGCTGAGTACCTTTTTATCTTGAACCCAGTTGAACTGCCATGTGAACGGTTCAAGTAAAACGCCACACAAACCTAGTTCAGAATCAATGGTAACTCAGTCACTGGGCACAGCAACTAAAATCCTAATCTTGTAAGACATATTAAATCTAAATCCTCCGGTGGCAAATCCTGTCCAATCTGCCATTGAAACTGGGAAACACTACTAATTACATCTTGTCCTCACACTATCCCAGTCCAAAAGACCTCTCTTCTCTTCCTCTTGTCCTCCATCCAACCCAGAAGTCCTGCCTACTCGCCCAGTGATTGGCTCCTTTATTCATTAGGGGATGGGTTCACAAGAACAGCAGCAGCCCCATGCACAACAGAAATCCACTCATTTTCTTGGGCTTAAAGAACATGTCAGTATTCACCATGCTAAACTTAAAGAACATGTCAGTATTCACCATGCTAAACATGAACATCATGTTCCTAAACTTTTTTTATTCTGCCTCTGGTGATGTCACTATGGGCCTGAAGGCTTTGGGTCTGTACGTCACCGGCCTATGGTTCCTTCATCCACATATTCAACCAACTTTGGCTAGGGAGAAAAAAATCCATCTGAAAAGCATACCTATACTGAACAGGGGTGGGGATCCCAGCACCTCTGCTTGGCTTCTGTGTCCATTGTACTTTCAATGCCAAGGAAGAAAGTCAAAATGGATCAACATTGGTTGTAGGCAGCCACTTGGATACGATCGTCAGCGGCTTGGAAGCGGCTGCTTAGACGGATCGTATCCAAGATGGCGGATGTCTGTCAGAGACACAGGCTGCTTTCTATGGGGCTGAAGCGGGGATGAGCAGGGCTCCAAGCAGCCTTAATTCTTTCCCCCTGCCCTAGGTGAGCACGCCCTGTGCCTCCCTGTAGGCAGCCACTTGGATACAAGATCGTCAGCCGCTTGGATCTTAAGCGGCCACTTAGACGATCGTATCTAAGATGGCGGCTGCAGCTGCAATAGACTATTCTACTGTGCATGCGCCCCTCCCAAGTGGGTGTATACTGCGCATGCGCCCTCCTGAGTGGGTGGGTGTATACTGCGCATGCATCCCTCCTGAGCAGGTGTATGCTAATGAGGGTTTGACAGGGAACCA
>NW_022196896.1:67666098-67692509 GCF_008632895.1 Mastomys coucha | reverse complement strand
TGGAGCCACTCCACGGAAGCAAGCAGACCTGCAGCACCTAGGAAGAAGAAGCAGAAGAAGAAGCAGAAAAAGAAGCAGCAGAAGAAACAGAAGCAGAAGCAGAAGCAGAAGCAGAAGAAGCAGAAGAAGAAGAAGAAGAAGAAGAAGAAGAAGAAGAAGAAGAAGAAGAAGAAGAAGAAGAAGAAGAAGAAGAAGAAGAAGCAACATCAAGAAGAGCTGTGACACTTAAGAACCTAGGAGAGCTGTAATACCTAGGTACCTTAAAGAGCTGTAACACCTGGGTACCTAGGAGAGCTGTAACAAAAGAATATTCCTGAATAAACCGTCGAGAGAAGAAGTCCAGGTGTTCGGTCGTTATTGCTGCTGGTAGGCAGCAGAAGCATCGTACAATTGGTTCTGGACACTTAAAATGGAGTTGGGAGGTCATTGTTAAATCAGGCCTCAGACAGCAGGACTATAGGGGAATGCTGGACCACAGGTACATCCCCTCAGGCCCACGGGGATAAACTAGTTTCCTGAATCCTGTTTGTTCACCTTCTCTGCCCTTCTATACAAGGGATCCTTTCCAAGCTACACAGAGAAAGCAACTCCATTTTAAGTCTTCCAGCACCAATCATGACTCCGGGCCTGCAAAACTGTAAACACCACAGCTGCCTCTCCTTAAACCTCCGTGCTCGTGTCTTGAGTTTTCCAAGTTTTCAGTTCCAATTGGTCTCAACTGAATCTACATTTCTTTGTCCTCAACTAAGTTGAGTTCATCCTCCGTGCATGAGTATTTTGTGTGGTGTTAGGGTTGTCTGGGCATTGTAAGTCATCTACAAATAATCTCAAGCAGACAGCAAGCATACTGATGAAAACATGCTTGTCATTTCTAAGATAGAGCCAAGAAGAGGTCAGGGAAAAGGCTTAAGTCCAAAGAGTGTCCAGAGAAAATGCCCTGCTGGGCCAATCCAGACAAGCAGTCAGCCTTAAGAGTTTTTTTTTTTTTTTTCCTTCTTCTTTTCTTTCTTTCTTGAGCCACTGACTACAGAACTGCCAAGTTGGACCAGATGGCTGGCTTTCCATAATAACTCCATGCTTCCCAGCCAGACCTTGGAGGACGCTCTTGAAACCACCTCAGCCTCTTCTCTCCTAGTTCACCCTAATTGCTTCTTCATGTTCCAGACACACCAGAGCTCACTCTAGCTTGTACACTCATCCAGGTCTACACTCTTATTCCTTTAAATAATTTACATTTAGTTTTTAAATTTATTGTGTGTGTGTGTGTGTACGTGTCATGCTGTGCATGCAAAGGTCAGAAGACAACTTGCAAGAGTCAGTTTTGTCTTTCTGCAAGTGACTTTACCCTCTGAACCATAATTGTAGACCCTTTGTTTCATTTGAGAATAATGGCTAAGAGCCTTGAATACCTTCTCTGTGTACAACCACTTGCCAGGCATTGATGTATTTTAGGCATTAGCTACAGAAGATTGTCTGCAATTGCTCTTGGTCTTTGTTCTCAAATTAAAGTTCCATTATTAAAAATTATTTTTTGGGGGCTGGGGAGATTGTTTGGTGGTCAAAAGCACTGGCTGCTGTTCTGGAGAACCAAGGTTCAGTTCCCATCACCCCATATGTTCACAACCATCTGTAACTCTAGTTGTAGAAGATTTGAGAATGACTCCTCTGGAGTTCACAGATATATATATATATATATATATATATATATATATATATATCACAGATATATATATATATATATATGTGTGTGTGTGTGTGTGTGTGTATATATGTGTGTATGTGGGTATATATATATGTTATATTTATATATATAAATACATACACATATACATATGTATATGTGTATACATATGTATATGTGTATGTATATATGTATATATATGTGTATATATATATATTCTTCACACGTACACACACACACACACACACACACACACACACACACAAACACACACACAGCAAAACATCCATACGCATCAGGCATTGTGGTGCATGGTGCATGTCTTTGATCCCAGCACTTGGGAGGCAGAGCCAGGTATCTGTGAATCTGAGGCCAGTCTAGTCTACATAGTTCCAGGACAGCCAGAACTACAGAGAGAGACCCTGTCTCAAAAAAAAAGCAAACCAACCAAATAACTAACAAAACACCCCACCACACACACACACACACACACACACACACACACACACACACACACACTTTTAAGAAAAAGATTCTCTGTTTTCCATTGACAAAATATAGGGGATACATATGTGAAGTCTTCAGCATCTAAGAAACTTCAGCATCCTCCAAATTCACGCCCTGGAGACAGTTCCCTGTGAGGATCAAGGGATGAAGACAGTTCAAAAGACTAAGACTCTGTAGTTGGCCACTCGTGTGGGTTGCTTGAGCCACTCCTGTGGGTTGCTTGAGCTCTACACAGCTAGGTGGGGCACCCTGATGGATGTTGATACATTGTAGCTAAGGGAACAAAACTATAGTTTCTCCAAAAACTCGGCATGCTATGGTAAATAGACGGTGTAAGGAGATAAGAGACAGAACAACAAGGCTTTAGAATCTGGGCATCAAGTGAGAGTCCAGTCTGGTAGTGCAGGGTACCAGGCTTCCAAATGCAGCGTCCTTAAACAGAAAATGGCTGTCCTGGGCACCACTGGAAGAGGGGCTTATGGAAGGGACCTGAAAAAGTGCTGGAGTACAACTGATTCCGCCTCCCCCAACTCTGCCAGGAGGCTGGAAGTTCAGCCTCTGGAGAAGGCAGAGAGTGCCAAGACTGAAACACCAGGCCTAACAAGGGGCCAGGGCTCTAAAGGCATAGGAACCACGGGAGCGGGAATTAGAGTACCTCCTCTCAGCTTGTACATTGGGCCGCCTTTACCTGCTTGGTGGGATGCTGGAAGCTTCTCAGAAAGAACTGAAGGTGTTCATGTCAGGTTCTGTAGCTGGCTTTTACTACTTTGTAGGTTCTTTTTCCTACCCTCTTTCACCCCTATCACTAGACTGGAGAGAAGGTAAGATAGAGGGGAGAGAGAGAGATACCTGAATCTAATGTGTTTCCTTTGTTTCTTCTTTGAGCATGACTATTAACAAACCACAACCAACACCCCTCAACAACCAATAACCACCTACCTTGCCTCTCAGGGGCCCTGGCATTTATATACCCTCTGAAAAGTTCCCAGAATTTCAAATGTCACACAAGCGCAGAAACTATCTGCAGCTGGCCAAAACCACGCCTCTGCTAGAGCACGGGGCAAATCATAGTCAGCTGCTGAGGTCAGCCCGAAGCAGGCCCACATTAAAGCAGGCCTGGGGATTAGAATGAAAACACTTTCTTATATTTCTGTGGTTTTTAAAGAAACCAAAACTCCACAATTGTTACTTCACTTCCCTTTTCTGTTTTAGGCCATTGATTGTGTTGTGTGTAGCAGGAAATTAGAAACAGAGCCATTTTCAATTAACTAAGCAGTTTTCAGGTCAGTGGCTAAGGTTTTCAGGAGACCCCTCCCGTTCTTTTTGCTGGAGCAGCTTTGCCTGTGATGTAGGGAAACAGCAACAGCCGAGCAATCCCATCACCTGTGTTGACTTGCATCTCTCTCTCTCTTTTTTTTTTTTTAAAGATTTATTTATTATTATATATAAGTACACTGTAGCTATCTTCAGACACACCAGAAGAGGGCATCAGATTTCATTATGGGTGGTTGTGAGCCACCATGTGGTTACTGGGATTTGAACTCACGACCTTTGGAAGAGCAGTTGTTGTTCTTACCTGCTGAGCCATCTCACCAGTCCTGCATCTCTCTTTTTACATAAGCCATTATTTGACTTTCTCCTTTGAAATCTTCATTTATAATTCCTGGATGCACAATGAATCCCTGGGAAGTCAGTCCATCCCTTCCCAAGCTCATCCCTGCCATCCCTGAGGGCAAAGGACCATAGAGTCCAGTAGTTATTTTATAGCATTGAGTTTGGGGCGATTAGAGTGAGATGTTTACCCATGGTTAATGACTTGTAACTTTTGCTATGGGGACCTGAGTCAGGCCCCCAAAGTTGTTTCCTATGGTAAGAAATTACCTTCACTATCTCTTCTGCATCTGCATCCTGAACCCAAATCACATACACACCCCAGGAAGCCTGGGCATTCTTTCTGCTTGAGATTTAGAAAAACCGTGGCTCCTAGAAATGAATTGTTTACTTTTCTGGCACAAAGTACTGTATTTCTCAAAGTTAACACTGGGCATTTTGAGATCTGAGGGTTTTGGTTTGGCCACAATCTCTTTGCAATTGACTGTATTTCCCACAATTGAAGCACCAGGCATTTTGGTATTGGAAATCTCTAGCTATAGCTTGACCTATTATATTTAGCATGGTATATGTTAGAATTGATATAGGTTTGTATCCCTTATCCACTTGTCCATAGGTGCTGCCCTGCCTTTAATGGTCCAAAGACATTTTTACATTTAGTATTTGTCTTTTCAGAGGCCAAAGTGTCTATCAACAGCTGCCTTGGGCTGGGGTCTGATTTAGCTTTGTTCACAGTGAGATAAGCCTTGTTTCCATCTTCAATATCTTCAATGTCACTTTGCCAAAGGCCTGGATTCGAGGGCTTGCTTGTCATCCCAGGTCACTCGGGAGGTGATTCAGGGCTGCAGCCTACTGGAAGACAGTTGGATCGCTGGAGTGTGCCCTTGGAGGGGACATTGGGACCTTGCTTATTCATTCAGCCTAGCCACCATGAAGCTTGTAGCTCCCCCTACCATGATGTTCTGCCTGCCTAGGTCCAAACAGAACTAGCCAACCATCAGCAAACATCTCTAAAACCTGAGTTAAAACACATCCTTTCCCCTTGTAAGTGGCTTGTTGATGGTTCTGTTTCTTTGGTATGGTTCTGGGTATTGACCTTAAGGCTTGAGCCTCACATTTGCTCAAAAAATACCCTGCCATGAAGCTGAAAACCGTGGCCTCATTTTTTTCCTTGTAAGTAAAGTCTTTCTACAGTTTGCTGGGCTTATCTAGCTGTGTGTGTGTGTGTGTGTGTGTGTATGATATACATGTATGTGATGGGAGGGGTGCATGTGTGTGCTCATAGACCAAATGGCATGGCAACTCTGTTTCATCATTCCCCATCTTTAATCCCTTGAACTATGGTCTCGGACTTTTGCCAGGATGATGGCTGCCTAGCCCCAGAAATCCACCTAGCCCAACTCAGTTCTGAGATTATAAACAACCACGCCCAGCTCTTTATGTGGGTCCTGGAGTTTAAAGCAGCAGATGCTTTCCTCACTGGGCCATCTTTCCAGCCCCAGCTAGGCTGGTCTTGGATCTCTCGGTAGCCCAGGCAGGCCCTGAAATTCCAATCCTCCTGTCAAAGCCTCTGGAATAGCCACCACGACCTAACGCTACATATGCCTTTACCATCGTGGCGTCTTGTCACAGCTCAGGAGCTACCCTGGCCTTTTACACAGGCTCAGAACATTACAACCACAGACTCTCTCAGATTTCTTAGAGCTGTTCCCAGCTCGCTCTGCTGTACCAGCCTCCCCATACTCCATGCTCGGGCCTAGGCTTCCCATTTTTACCACTGTGCCCACACTTCCCAGTGGCTCTGACTCTTAGACGTGGTCTCTAACTCATACCTCTCTCTCTATGCCAACATCATTTTAGGAGGCTACAGAGATACCAGTTTAGCCAAGTGTACCCAAGTCCAAACTCATCATTTCCTCTCTAAGTTGTTCTTCCAAAGCCTCTCTGGTCAGTTGCCAAATCTATAATCCTCAAATTAAACCATTCTCCCCCGTTCCCATGGCCGAGCCTTTGTTAAGTCCTGCTGCATCTCTTCTTAACATAGCTCACGACTTCATCCCTTGCTGTTTCCACACCCACTCATGGTCAAGCCCACCCCCATCATCCCCTGATTCCCATCCAATTGACCACAACTTTAGACACCTATGATTTTTCATCTTCTAGGATTTCCTTAATTTGGCCTAGAAAATACAAACAACCCAGTCTCCCCAGCTTCCACGCCAGCCATCCCAGCACTTGAATGATCCTTCATTCCCTGCCCCTGGGCCTTCACATCCACCCCACCCCCACAACCCCTTCCTCTTTTCTTCTGTACTCAGGCGACCTCTCTTTATCCTTCAGACCTCCCTGTGAAACACAACTACTCTGATCCCTTGCTCACACATGGCATTCCCATTGGCTAGGCACCACTGATGTTAAGTTTATAATCCTCTTCATAATACCTGTAGCAGTCATTGGGTCGGTATTGATGGACACCTATCTTTTTTTTTTTCTTTTCGGTTTTGGTTTTTCAAGACAAGGTCTCTCTGTTTAGCCCTGGCTGTCCTGGAACTCACTCTGTAGACCAGGCTGGCCTCAAACTCAGAAATCTGCCTGCCTCTGCTTCCCAAGTGCTGGGATTAAAAGTGTGTACCACCACCGCCTGGCGATGGACATTTATCTTATGCAATGATGCTTCTTCAATACCTGCCTGCTGTCACTTAGACATGGTTTCAATGTGTCACTGAAAGCCTTACATGATGGAAACTTTGTTTTCCAGTATAGAGATAATAACAGGTAGACACACAGTTAAGAGGTGAAGCCTAGAGAGACAGTGACAGGCCGTGCAGCTGCGGTCTGAAAGGGTAAATGTGTTTTTCAAAGGACTCCTGTTAGTTCCTTCGGGGGCCCGTTCACTCCCAGCCTCACACCCTTGAATCTCTCTGGTTTTTGTCTTTGCTCATGACTCTTCTTTCTTTAGTTCTTTCCCCCACTACAATGCTGTCCCTCGTAATGCCATCAGAAGGCCCTCACCAGAGGCCAACCTGATGGGACCACATGATATTGGGCAGAAGTGAGCTGAAGAAACCTCTCCTTGTGTTCCTTAAGCAGCCTCAGTCATTTTTATAGCAACAGTAAATGGGCTAATGCACCACCACCAAGTACAGAACATAATGTGTGATTGGTAAATGCTTCTGGTATGATGTTACGTTTATAATCATATGTTATGTGTGTGTGTGTGTGTGTGTGTGTGCGCGCGCGCGCGTGTGTCTTTGAAAGGTTACTGTTCCTCAGGTGCTGATTTGTTCTTGAGATGGTCTCACACTGGGGCTGGTACTCATCTATTAGGTTCAGTTGTCTGGTCGACCAGCAAGCCCTGGACATCTTCTGACTCTACCTTCTCTGGTGCTGGAATTACAAGTACACAATATCATACCTGTCTGTCTGTTTTTGTGGGTTCTGGGGGTTGAAGTCATGTCCTCTTACTTGGCAGGCAAACATCAACAACTGAGCTCTCTTCTCAGCCCTCATAAATGTGTGTAAGTTTCCTATGTTGCTTTTTATGTTTTCACTTTCATTCCTAGCTTAGAGGAGAAAGAGAAACAGTCTAGGCTGCATCACCCTTACGTGCAGTTCTTGGGAGTCCTCAAAAATGTCATAGTAACCAGGTCTCTGCTGTCTTCTGCCATTCAGTGCTCAGTGGAGATGCTAAGAAAGTCTCCTTGATAAGAACCAGCCATTCAATCAGAGGGTGCCTCGTCACATGACTTTGTCTCTTTGATTAAATTGTCCCTTAAATGAGTTCAAATTAGGGGTGCCCAGAAGACTCCCCAAGACAGTATACTATCACTCTTAGTTGTCCATCAGAACTTGATGATGTATGTAAATAGCTGAAGACACCACATACTTTCACAAGAAGACATGGGCAAACCAAGATGGTGCTAAGCAGCAGGTTCTCACTCCCCTCGGGCTTTCAGAGTACAGGAAAGTGCTGTGTAGGCTGCCGGGGGTTAAGGGATGGTTATCAAAAAATTTTACCCAGCTGAGAAAACTGTGAGCCACAGCAATGAATGTGACCGTGGTGAGGATGTTTCAGAAGAAACTTTCTGGTTGTATTTAAGGCCTGCTCCACAGGAAGAAACACATGGTCAGCACTTTAAATATGCCGAGAACCCATGCTGCGGCGCTCATAGGTCCTGGGGTGAGTCTATTATTCTCCTGAGTGACATGAAATCAAACAGCCCTCTAAATCTATGTCTCTGTTCCCACCAAGTAATGCGGCGCTCGGACTTGGTGGTTAACACAGAAACTCACAGAAACTGGTCAAAGTGCAGAGGAAAAATGTCAGTGGAGCGCTCAGCCACAGATGGGACATCTATATCACAGCCCCCTCCCCCACAAAAAAAGGTGTGATAGAAAGGTTGTCAGAGACAGGGGTCAGGGGGCCAAACTGTGTTCTCTGGGCATGGTGGGACCACTGTGTTCATGAACACAGAACATCTATGGCTGCTTGCCTAAGAACTGTATGACATCAAGCTAGTTGACAATCCGTCATGGACATGCGGGGGTGGGGAGGGTAAGTCCCCTAACTGAGGCAGTTGGTGGCTTCTGGAGAGGGAGAGTGGGTGTTTTCATTAAGGGTGTGGCCCCTAGTAGGTCAACCATGCAGCAGTATATGATCCCACGCTCACAAGTAAATAGGAAGCACGGATTGGATTTGATGGGTTACTAGAAATGGCTGGGCATGTTGCACACCTTTAATCCCAGCACTCAGGAGGCAGAGGCAGGTGAATCTTTGAGTTCCAGGCCAGTCTGGTCTACAGAGTAGGCCCAGGACAGCCAGGGCTACATAGAGAGAGACCCTGTCTCGAAAAAACAAATGTGCAGGGACATGAAATTGGGAGGGGTGGATCTGTCAAGAGTTATAAGGAAAAGAAGGTGACTATGATCAATTATATTGAATGAAATTCTCAAAGAACTAGTTACATATATTTACAAAACAACAACAACAACAACAACAAAACAAAATAACAACAAACTAAAGCAAAACAGCAACTAGTTCCGATTAATGGTAGACTGTGAGTTAGACAAGATGGGTCAGCGTAGAATCTTGTAACAGCCTGATTTTAGGTTTAAATACTGTGTCTAAATTTAAAGCACATGATTGACAGTTGGTGCTAGAATGAGAAGACGGTAATTTAGCATGTGGGGCTAGACTATGGGAACCCTGATGAGGCCTATGGGGAAAGCGGGTTAGGGCTTCTCTGTGACCCGTGTATTTTGGGGTACCACCTAGCATGGTGATGGACATGTCTCCTGAAATGGACTGAGTGTTTGCATTCTTTCTCCATAACTGCAGGTCAAACCTTCATCTCTTGTGGCATATATTCTTCATCTATCTTGTGAGGCTGTAGCAGAGTACATGAGGCTGGAGAATTTACAGATTCGGGATGCCCTTCTCAACCGTTCAGGAGGCAGGGAGTCCAAGATCCAGTGGTTTCTATCTGACAGGGTCTTCTGCCTACATGTTTGCACAGTGGAGGTGATCACGCAGAGAAGACAGGAAGAGAAGAAGAGAGGGTTCTGGCCCATCCTCTTTTCACAAAGACAGTTGTTGGCCTCTGGAACTCCAAGCTTTGGTGAACTCTACCAGTCTGTGGCATTTTGTTACAGGAGGCTAGACCGACTAAAATACCCCTCACGAGGCTCCCACAAATCTGCTCTAGAATCAGCTCACGTCCTCCAACCGAAGGTGGCCGTTGAGTTTAATTTGTGTGTGTTCACTAAGTAGCCCAGGTTGGCCTAGATCTCATGATCCTCTGCCTTAGCCTCGTGAGCTGGGTTTGGGAAATCCAGCAGTTTTGGATTTTCTTCATGTGTGGTAACAGTCATTGTCTGTGTACGAGTTTACTCAGACACAAGCAGTCTGCTCTTAGACTCATTCCCAAACTCGCAAATCTACGTTTAACCAGAGAAAATAGCCACTCAGCATGACTTTGTGTATCCAGGGGCGGGGCGCTTCACGCTTTCCATCCTCTCTGCTGCCCATTGGCTGAGTCAGCTTCCTACAGTCAGCCCCTGGGCTTCTTTCCAAGTTTCCTTTACTACAAGTAGCAGGGACAAACTTTTTTTTTTTTAAATACTGACCGCTTTTCTCTAGCTTTTGGAATCTTCCAAGTTTCCCGGTCAAAGAGTTCAAGCTGTCTTTGGCTTTTATAACTAAGGGCATATAGATTCTTGCAAAAGCCACAACTCCATGCCCAGCGATGCCTAGCCCCCAACCCCCGAAG
Source organism: Mastomys coucha (assembly GCF_008632895.1). Taxonomy (NCBI): domain Eukaryota; kingdom Metazoa; phylum Chordata; class Mammalia; order Rodentia; family Muridae; genus Mastomys; species Mastomys coucha. The sequence goes on along the minus strand of NW_022196896.1, from coordinate 67,682,441 downwards.
TGCCTTGGAGTTTTGAGCTACCCGGCCCTACCAGTACAAGGTCTTGTCGTTTCCTTGCGGTGACTCAGAAATCGCTGGGCTTGCTGTGCTTCCAGTCAGAGCTCTTCCACTCAAGACAAGCCTCAACACTCTCCCCCCAGCTCTCTGCCTACTGTCTAACGTGAAGTCTGTTGCGTGGTTAGTATGGTTACACTGCAGGAGATTTACCTGGATGGATTGTGAAGGAGAAGCAAGCAGCTAAACAGGAAGGCTAGGAAGCGGTCCTCCCCTCCTTCCTTCCTCCAGGCACGCTCCTGAAAGGTGGCGTTCATTGCAGGCCATCTAGTGGATCCTCCTGGGAAAAGTGCCCAGGGGAAGACAAGAAAACCATTTCTCAGGGCAGAAGGATGGAGCCCAGCTCAGAGATTGGAGTTCTCACTGGAGGAAGAGTTGTAGATCCCCCAACTCCTGGGGGCAGGCTATCCTGTCCCTCTCCCTGGCGTGGGTGTGTGGGAACCAGCAAGAATGAAGGCAGTCGTGCTTGAGTTTTTTTTTTTTTTTTTTTTTTTACTAAGCTGCTGGGAGTTGGGGCCTTAACACTGATTTAGCTTGAATTCTGGCCCAGAGCATTGCCTTGCCCCCTACCCCTCCTCAGCGAGGGCCCCATGATACAGGATGTTATTCATCCGCCAACTGTTTGCTAGGGCCCCAGTGTGCCATGCGCTGGGACTGAGTCAGAAGGAGGGAAGAAACTCTGCTGTGAAGATCTGGGCGTGGCACAGATGGGTGGGATGTGAGGTTGAAAGGTCACAAGAATATAGAATCAGGGATTTTTCAGGAGAGCGGTAAGATCTTCCACATGTACTGTTCCTTATATTTAAACAAACAATAAGAAATATACGCTGAAAAAAAAAACGCTAGTATGACACTGGCCTTATGTAATGTGTATATAACATGTAATATATAATATTCAATCTATCTAATACAGTGCCACGTATTGCAAATAGATATAGTGAAACTAACAATGAAATACAAAAAAATATGGAATAAACAAAAAGTTCATGTTTTCTGTGCACATGTGTTGTCTATTCCTGAGCAGTCACCAATGTGTGATTTAATCCCTGGAGGTAACTAATCTGAGGTGGACTTAAGATGAGAACATTTCATCAGTAGGAACTTTTAGGATGGTATCACCATGAGGGACGCCTCTCTCATAACAGTCTTCTCTCTGAGTCTGCGGGGAGGCGGTCCCAGCCAGAGCCTGTGCTGCCTTACAGGGTCCCCTACAGAGAGAGCGTAGTGTCATGCTTGCATAGAACCAGCCCACATCCTTCTGATGCTGCTTCATGAATCCCTAGATGCCTTAGACTCCTGGTACCCGATAACACCATGCTCTGCGGAAAGCAGGGCAAGAGGAGATTCCTGCATCTTCAGTCCTGAAGTTCTTTCCAGAGGTTTTTGTTCCTTACTCATCAAAACTGTCTATGTGGAAAATCCAGATGTGGAGGTCTGATGGTTAAGACCAGTTCTGGTTTCTAGTACTCCTCATAATTAGAAAGAGAGAGGAGAGGAGAGAGAGCGGGTAAGAAGTGGGGGGAGAGGGAGAGGAAGGGAGAGTTAATTCACTCCAGATACCTGGCTCCCTAACTAGTTTTTTTTCTGGCTTGACCACAGGGTGAACCCAGGGCTGTGAATCATAAGACTCACTCCATGAACACTCTGTTCCAAGACCATGAACTCTGAGAACTTTTCATGTTGCGTTCAGATCTTCAGTCAGCTCTGTTTTTCTCTGCTCCCACCAGCCATGAAAGGAAAGCTTGTGGTTATCTGTGTGTGTGTGCACACACGTGTGCATTATCTGTAAGTGTGTGCATGCACGCGCGTGCACGTGTGCTCGGGGGTGGATATATTTAAATGCAGAAGCAAGTCCATAAGTCCTGGTTCAGTGGCTTGCAGCTTCATTCTGTTTAGAGTTCCTGGACCAGTTATGTGCCCTTCTTCCTGACAGCGTGTATTTAGCAATCCCTCTTGTACATGGTTGCCAGCTATCTGGCCATGCCCCGTTCACACCGCCCAGGAAACGCGTTGCTTAACCGTTGGCAGGCTCAGCACCCAGGAATGCAGATAGTTGTAGAATGAAGGTACAAATAACCACCATCCCAAAAGAAACTCTGTCCAGAGTGAGTGGCTTCAAAGCCAGAGCCTTAGCCTTTCGACATGCGTATTCAGAGGGTAACTCACCCACAGCTGAACTCCCCACACAGGAAGTCTGGTATAACCTACTTTGCTGAGTGCCAACTCATTCCGGGAGGGGCTCTGAGCTGTCTCCGGGGTCAAGCTGCTCAGGCAGGACAAACCTTCTTTCTTATGGACTTCTCCTGTGGTTCCCTTCCCTGCCACTTGTGACCAACAGTCAGCATATGCCATGAAACCATCTTAGCTGGGGGTGTCACTCTCTGGCTTTGAGGACCCACTTTATCCTGAACACTCAAAAGTACCAAGTCAGCTGTTGGCCTTGGACTCCCTCCCGTCTGGCCTCTCACCTGCCTCAGGTCCTCTGTGTCAGTCAGGAAAGGAAAGGCACTAAATCAGGAAAACACGCCCCCCAGCCTCCCCCAGGCCTTGGTGACTTGACAAGGAAGAGTTTCTGTCTTCCTGGTGCTATGTGTTCAGTACGTGTGAGGGGGGAATTTCTACGATGAGATAGGAGCCTAGGTAGATGGGATGGACCTCCTCTGCCCAAAACACCACAGTCACGGTGACACAGGGAGGAGACAACGTGAAAAATCGCACAGACTCCCACAACTTCTGCTCACGTTTCCACAGCCCCAGCGAACTTTTCAGCCATGCCTAACTACCATGGGCACAGAAAAGGACATTCCTACCGTCTACCAGAGGGACACAGACTAAAATATCTGAGGATGGCTTTAAAAACTACCGGACTATCTTTAAATCAATAATGCATTTGAACGTGGGCTTGTGTGTCAGCCACGTTGACCTTAACAGACCTCCCCGACTCTTGAGTTTGCATGCCCCTTCCATGACAATACACTCACAGTCACAAGGGGAAGAATCCCTGAAGCCAACCGCCACTTCCTGCCAAAGGAAGGAAGTGCTCATCCTCCTGGGAGATCAGAGTCAAATGGTTAAATGAGACTTCCAGAGAATTCCCAAACACCCTCTTAATCCAGCGAGTTCATTGGGCCAGCCAGGAAGCATGTCTTAGACCCAGGTCATGGGCTGAGGACCCTGAGAGGTACTGAGGTCACTGATAACCACACACCGTCTCCGAGTGAAAGAACTCTGGTGGGAACATGCAGGCAGACGTGTTTAAAACATCCATCTGAAGAAGACCCGGCCTGCTGTACAATCTCAATACCTCTGGAATACCAAAGGCACCGCTGGGAGACATTGACAACAAGGCGGGGGAACTCAACGGGAATGTCTTGAACTGAAGCCCGGGAGCAAGGCTGCCAATAAGGGAACAGTGTCAGCCTGTGCTGTTCTCACGAACTCCCAGCAGCCATGGCTGCCTTTACAAGACCTGCACATCAAGCCAGTCAACGTTTAGCGTGGATGGGGGTGGAGGGAGCCCCTACCCCAGCTGAAGAGCTATTGTCAGTTTAGGGCTGTTAGAGAAAGGAGATTATTTTTAGGATGTGGACCCTTGAAAGGTCAACCATGCCCCAGTGTATAGCCTCCAACCCATGCATATATGGTTAGCAAAAATTGGACTGAGTGGCTTACTTTTAAAAAAAAAGAGACATGAAGTTGGGAGGGAGCTCAGGGGCTCAGTGTGGAGGTCAGCTCTTTATATCTGAATGTAGAGTTCAAACATGTGGGAAATCAGAGATTGGAGGCTTCAGGAGAATTAAACACACACAGCTACTTAGAAGATGAAGGAGCCAGCATGGTTAGGAACCTGAATGTTGGAAGTGTTGCAGATAGGCCCTGGGTGACAGTCATCAAGGGAGTGAGACCCCAGTCCCGTGACAAGAACAGAAATGAATTAGGAAGAACTTTCCAGATCCTCTAGAAGAGGACCCTGTGTTCCAGTGTGGGGCTTTACAGAGTGGGGCCTCTGACTTGCAGACCTTCGAGTTGGCTGTTGGAAGCCACTGAGTCTGGGATAACTACTTACAATGCCACAAATAATCAATACAGTGATAAGCAACATAGCATGCTAAGACAGCCATTGCTTAGAATTTAAACGATACAGGCATCGAGTATGAGGGCAGGAGGATTTCATTACCAACTTGTTCTGACCTGCCAGAGCACCCAGACGGACTTTTGCTTGTTTGTTATTGCTTTACGTTCTTACATTTTCATGTACACGCATGTACACACATATGTTCCTGAGTATGTGCAGGTGAGTGCATGCCATGGTGTGTGTGTGTGTGTGTGTGTGTGTGTGTGTGTGTGTGTGTGTGTGTGGAAGCCAGAGGAAGACCTGGAGTGTCAGTGCATACAGGATCTCTATTGCTCACCACTGCAAATGCCAGGCTAGCTGGCTCACAGGCTTCTAAAGGTTGCTCTTTGTCGGCTTCCCATGTCACTGTAGAACTGTGTGCAAACTCAAGCCCTCCTGTTCACCCAGCAAGCTCTTTACCCCCTGAGCTATCTCCCTGGTCTCTGCTTTCAGAGTCTTTTACCAACAGTTCTCAACTTTCCTAGTGCTGAGACCCTTTAATATATAGTTCCTCGTGTGGTGGTGACTCCCAACCATAAAATTATTTTGTTGCTACTTCATAACTATAATTTTGCTACTGTTATTAGTCTTAGTGTAAGTATCTGATATGCAGGATATCTGATATGTGACAACCCCCCCCAAAGGGTTCACGACCCAGAGGTTGAGGACCACTGCTCTAGACAGTCCCTACTGCGTGCAGCTGGGGGCTGCTCCCTTTGCCTTGCTCCTGGAGAACTGCTAGTCCTCAGAGTGCACACACATGAGAATGTTCCTGATCAGGCAACTACAGAGCAGCAGAGTGGAGATCTGACCCCAGGGGCTTCCATTCCAGTCTTCTTCCTTGTTGGGTGGCCTCTCGTCAGGCTAAGGCTGCACATGTGCTAAGACAAGCTGGTTGGCTCAAGCTTTCTTATATTTTTGGTTGTGAGCCTAGCCTTTAGCGGCTGAGCCATCTCTCCAGCCCGGCTCAAGCCTTCTGAAAGCTTTGTGGCAAAACCCTTGGGAAGCCAGCTACAGTCAACCACTAGCAAAAGGCTGCCAAGTCTGTCCAAAGCAAAAACCAAGCTGATCTGACATTGCAGCTACCGCAGGAGACTTCTTCGGCTCCTCCTGCCTCGGTCTGAGCAGGCTGCTAGGACACAGCACCACGGCACAGCACAGCATAGGTGGCTTGAGCAAGACTGTGGCTGCTGCTGCTTTGGTTTCTTCCCTGGCTTACGGACAGACACCTCCTGCAAACATTGCTCTTTCAGACTTTTAATATGGCCATTAACTTGATCATGTGCTCCTTACATTCCAGGACCTACTACTACCATGCAGGCAGGGATTAAATACTCTGCCTGATATGAATTGGGTGTGAACTTCCAACCTAAAGCACCATCACATTACGTACCTCTGTGCCATGGTCAGACTTCAGGTCTGCTGCATAGTTGGAAAGGACCTTAGAGATCTAACACTAACAGTTAGAGGTATAACTCAATGCTAGCTGTACTGGCTGGTTTTGTGTGCCAACTTGACACAGGCTGGAGTTATCACAGAGAAGGGAGCTTCAGTTGGGGAAGTGCCTCCATGAGATCCAGCTGTGGGGCATTTTCTCAATTAGTGATCAAGGGCGTAGGGCCCCTTGTGGGTGGTGCCATCCCTGGGCTGGAAGTCTTGGGTTCTATAAGAGAGCAGGCTGAGCAAGCCAGAGGAAGCAAGCCAGTAAGAAACATCCCTCCATGGCTTCTGCCTCAGCTCCTGCTTCCTGACCTGCTTGAGTTCCAGTCCTGACTTCCTCTGGTGATAAACAGCAATGTGGAAGTAAGCTAAATAAACCCTTTCCTCCCCAACTTGCTTCTTGGTCTTGATGTTTGGGCAGGAATAGAAACCCTGATTAAGACACTAGCCTATTTGCCTAGCAAGCATGAGAGGCCCTGGGTTCAGTCCCCAGTGAACACACATGTACATACACACATGTACACACACACACAGAGACACAGACACGTACATACATGTACATGCAGGAGACACAGAGACTGCATTCTAACTGTGTGTGTGTGTGTGTGTGTGTGTGTGTTTGTGAGCACACATGTGTGCTGATACACATCCACCATGGTACACATGAGTTCAGAGGGCAACCTTTAGGACTCAGTTCTCTCCTCCCATGTGTGGGTCTCAGGGATCAAACGTGGTCATTTACCAGGCTTGGTGGCAACCCCTTCACATGCTGAGTCATCTCGAGGTCCCACACTCTGTTTCTCATTCTTCCTCGCCCTGTTTCCTTTAACAAAATGAGTACTCACACTGGTCATGTGACACTTGTTTCAGGGGCCGTAGAGTGCCAGGCAAGCTGGGCAGGCTGGCCACCACGCACATTACACAAGGCCACATGAGCAGTCAGAGACACAGCATCGGCAACAACACTTGCTGGCATGTCCATCACAGCTTATCTTCACAGTCTGCTGTGGCTTGTGAGTCTTACGCAAGTGAACACATTGCTCATTTGTAGATAGCTGCGTTTCTCAACCCTGGAGCCTGGTAAGGCATGGGAACAAGTCCCTCGACTGTTACTTTAAGGACCTGTTTGCTGAAAGTAGAGCCATAAGCCAGTGATAATTGTATTAATGTTTTCTGGCGTGTTGATTCTCCAGTCCCTGGGACAAATTCTTGACAAGGAGCCCCTTGAGGGGGCAGGATCTAGGTTTGTGAGAGAGCAGTGATTTGTGGAAGGGAAGCCATATTGGCTGAAGCCAGCTGGGTGGTGCTGAAAGGAGTGTTTCCTATCTGTTTGTGGGAACACAAGACAGCTCTCTCACATGTGGGGAGCAGGGCAGGAGACAGAGACCTCAGGCGAACCCGTAGACTCTAACCCATAAGCTCCACCCCTGACTCAGCCTCTGGGTCTGTCAGTGTCCGTGTCTGTTCCAATGTCACAAAACAATGGCACCAGCTAGGGACCAAGTGTTTAGGCCCAGGGGCCCATGAGCATCATTCCACATTCAAACCATAATGTCCAGTAACAGGAAAACAGGGGCAGCATCTGAAACCTCTGATTTACAATATTTTGTAAACCTCTGGTTTACCTCTGGAAAACAAATATTTGTTTTCCCAGATATGAAATAATAATAATAATAATAATAATAATAATAATAATAATACAGTTACCCGCAGTGTTCATGGCATCCATTACCCACAGTGCGGCCAAGCCGATTTTAAAAGGCTTCCGTCCATACTGAGCACTCACAGATTATTTTCTCTTCATTCCTCTGTAAAGAGCTCAGGATAATAGCTCCTTACCTGGTGTGAACACTGTACTATATTGAGGAGTTTGATAAGTGGTGTCCGGCCTATAGGAGGTTATGCATCAGGATGCAAGTTCTACACTTTTTTTATATTGAGATTCAAACGTCCAGATATGCCTGGGAGTACTTGAACCAGAACACTGTGGACACCCAGGTATCACACTTTGGATCTCGAATGTCCCCCAAAGGTCTATGCATTAAAGACTTGTTCTCAGCTTGGCCCTATGGGGAGGTAGTAGACACATCGTGAGGTGGACCTAGTGGGCAGTCTTCTGTCCTTGTGGCTATCCCCTTGAAGGGGATGGTGGGGCATTTAAAACTGAGAGCCAAGGTAAACTTCTTGTCTCTCCAAGTTGATTATCTGAGGCTCAGCACAGTCACAGATGACCAATGCTCCCGAGAGATCTTCAGGTAGATGGTGGGCATCTTCGGCTCCTCTCTGAATTCCTGAGGCTGATCAAGAATAGCTCATATGACCTTGCTCGTTAGATCCCTTAACAATTAGGAAAAGGAGGTTTATAACCTATACCAGTTATCAAGCTTTTAGTTTCGTCCTCCTAAAATTATCGTGGGGCTCGGAAGCTTAAGTGTGTACAGTGGTTAGTTTCCGGTCGGTATAATAAACTCCACAGCCAAGGCAACTCGTAGAAGTAAGAGTTTATTTGAGCTTATGGTTCTAGAGGGGTAAGTTCACCATGGCAGGGAGTCATGGCGGCAGGTAGCTAAAGCAGGAAGCTCAAAGCAGAGTGCAGAGTACAGGGTAGAGGGGAGGGAGGAGAGAGAGGTGGGAGAGAGTAAAAGTAGCAAGAGTTGGGGGCTGGAGAGATGGCTCAGTGGTTAAGAGCACTCACTGCTCTTCTAGGGTCCTAAGTTCAGTTCCCAGCACCCACATGGCAGCTCATAGCCATCTTCTGGTATGCAGATGTACATGCTGACCCATATACATAAATTACATAAATAAATAAATTTTTTTTTAAAGGCAAGACATTTTATACTCTCAAAGCCTGCCCCAGTGATACTCTTACTCCACCAAGGCCACATCAAAACCTTGCCAAATAGGTTTGACTCATTGAGAGACAAAGGTTCAAATACTGCTGGGGGCAGTGTCACATACTTTTGATATCAGTACTTGGGAGGCAGAGACAGGAGGATCTCTGTGAGTTCACTACCAACCTGGTCTACAGAGTGAGTTCTAGACCAACCAGGGTAACATTAGAGTCTGTCTCAAAAGACAAAAGCAACCAATACACACACAACACACACACACACACACACACACACACACAAGCACACACACACACACACACACACAGCCTATTCAAGGCGTTTCTCATTCAAACTACTAGTGTGTGTGTTCTGTTGATATTAACTTTTTAGAACTGGGATTTTTTGAAGAAAATATCTTTATTAATTTACTCTTGTTTGTTTTTTGAGACAGGGTTTCATTGTATATTTCTGGCTGTCCTGGAGCTCACTCTGTAGACCAGGCTGGCCTCGAACCTGCTTGCCTCTGCCTCCCAAGTCCTGGGAGTAAAAGTATACACCACCACACCCGGTATTAATTTACTCTCAAAACAACAAAGGCTAGAGAGAGGGAGATATTCCTCTTATAGAGGTCGAGAGTTCAGCTCCCAGCACACACACTGGGGGGCTCACAACTGTAACTCCAGCTCCTGAGGATCAAACATCCTTTTCTAGACTGTGAGCACCTTCCATGCACATTTGCACATATTTCCTGACATGTGTACACGTAATTTAAAAACAAATCTTTAAAATAATAAATCTATTACTTAAGTGATATATTACTATGAAAAACTGAAGGTGTGTTTTAGCTCAGTTGGTAGGGCGTACAAGGCACCCAAGGCTCTGAGTTTGAGCCGCAGCACTGCAAAACAGCCATGGTGGCATGTTCCTGTAATCCAAGCATTCAGAGAGTAGAGAAAGGAAGATCTGAAGTCGGAGGACGTTGTCAGCTGCATAGCTGGATCATGGAGACAAGTGGTCCTATCTGAAATGGAAAAGGGAAACATAGTCCAGTCGTTTTACACTTTTGGCACATCTGTTAGTGTTTGTCTTACCAGAAGGCAGCTGGGCCCTCATATCAATTTTTGTACTGAGTCTGGGCTAGGGGCATCATGCATCAAATGGCTCCTAGCATTTGTTACTGGATGGAGAGATGAGGTGAAAGGCAGGCAGGGCTCCATGATACTATGAGAATACCTTGGCCGCACACCCTGCATGGCCACACGCCCTGGAAGGTCTCAGAGACAGTCCCCCAGCACCCTTCTTGAAATCCACTGGCTGGCACACTGTCACTCAAAAGGGCTTTAACTTTCTTCTCGGATTCCCTCACAAGCATCCAGAGACTCTCCCTGACCAAACTCCTTCCAGAATCAGTAGCAGCCAATGTGCTGATGTTCTCTGGGTCTTCATATCCTCCATGCTGGGAGACCAGAGTCGGGGAGTGGGAGGGCTGGGGGAGAGTAGGAAGAGGGTAGAGGGGTGTGTGTGTGTGAGATCCGCCTACAGATCTCCTGAGCTTTTATCTGGGGGCCTTCCGGTGGTCAAGCACACCTTTGTGGAGCCAAGAGCTAGCCCCAGAATTCCCCATTCCCATTGGTTTTCTTCTCCCCTCATTCTTGTTTGTTTTTTTTTTGTTGTTGTTTTGTTTTTGAGACAGGGTTTCTCTGTGTAGCCCAAGCTGTCCTGGAACTCACTCTGTAGACCAGGCTGACCTCGAACTCAGAAATCTGCCTGCCTCTGCCTCCCACGTGCTGGGATTAAAGGTGTGTGCCACCACCACCCGCTTTTTTTTTTTTTTAAGATTTATTTATTTATTATTATATGTAAATACACAGTAGCTGTCTTCAGCTGCACCAGAAGAGGGCATCAGATCTCATGACAGGTGGTTGTGAGCCACCATGTGGTTGCTGGGATTTGAACTCAGGACCTTCAGAAGAGCAGTCAGTGCTCTTAACCGCTGAGCCATCTCTCCAGCCCCTTCTCCCCTCATTCTTACCGGGTCTTCAGCACTATGCTACAATCTAGGCTCTGGACAGAAAAGGCGTTCTGACATCACAGGAGGAGAGAGCACGAACTCGGTAGAAAAGGGGGAAAGATGCCAAATTCTCCTTCGGGAGAAGAAGCTGAAAAGCAGTGGGATCTATTTGCTTGCTGTCACAGAGCTAAGCCCTAAGCAGGTTAATCCTAGCAAAACACTGCCTTCTCTATACCTTCCTCCTGGGGGCCTGCATGGCATCCCATGGGCCTTCATCATGTCCTGTCCAGAGAAGCCTCATTGTGCTTACCTGGCTGCTCCAGGGAGCCCAGTAGGGCTGTCTGTCATACAGTACCTGGGATGTCTTGTGAACACTGCATCAGTGTTTTCTCCCTCTGTGAGGCAGCAAACATCCAGATTCTGAGGTGAGCTCTTCTCCCCCCACCTTCCCACAAGCAAGACAGCAGATAGCATCCACCTAATGGGTGGTTAGAGGCTGCTGGCATTAAACAGCCAAGTGTCAGTCCCCTTCTCTACGGGTCGAAATGGACAAGAACAACCTTGGTCTTTATCTCATTTTGTTGACCTAAGAGAGCTATTAAGAGCTATAAATATCAAGGGAGATCAGGGCTACATTTATGTTTACCTCCCTAGTTGGCAGCGGGCAATAGCATCCTTTATTCAGAGTGCCTGGCAATTTATACTCTGAGGGTTAAGCATTGTGACTTGAGTAAAGCGTCCAATCACAAGGACAAATTGCACGTGGCAAGACCATGTTTTCCCATAGAGGCATGAAAACAGATAACACTCACCAGCTGTAATAAGTCATCTCGAGTAGATCACTTCTCTCCGCTATACCTGGGACGGGCATGAAACACATTCCAGGAACAACTCCATGTTTTGAAGAAAATGAGGTCACAAGACTCTTGTCTGGTTTTCTTGGAGTTTTCTCACAAGCACTTAGAAGACCCCGCAAATGGATGAAGGATGCTAGTTTTGATGTTATACGCAATAGTGTTTAATTCAGCCACAAAGAATGCAGCAATGTTATTGTCAGGAAATCAGGCGCAAAAGGAGGTCATTATCCGTGAGCTCAGGGCTCAGCCATCCTCAGAGAAGCTCCCGCAGCAGATGGTAATTAGCAGACCCACAACTAGACAGTGTACAGGGACTGAGAGACGTGGAACACACAGTCCTAAATGGAATGTCTCTATCAAACTGTTCCCTCAGGGGCTCAGGGATCTCTGTGGAAGAGGAAGTGAAGAGATTGTAAGAACCAGAGGTGACGGATAACTCCAAGGAAGCAGGGTCCTTCAGACACAACAGGACCATTGCATATTTGAACTCCCAGAGGCTGTTGGACCATGCACAGGTTCTGCACAGGTTCTGATGGGACAGGGTCCCAGTGCTGAGAGGAATAGAGACACTGGCTCCCACCCCTAACCAAGAAGTAATCTACAATTAACAGCCCTGGTGAAGTGAAGTTTTCACAATGGAGCCTCACTGGTTATATATCAACCACACTCCAAGTAAATCCCATGCCCAGGAGTAGCTGGCCAACACAACAAACTCAATGGTATTTTCATATTGCTTTGTTTGGGCATATTTCATCTTGTTGGTCTCTTGCTTATACATTTTAGTTTCTGATTTTGTTTTGTGTATGTGTGTGTGTGTGTGTTTCTCTTGTTTTTTTGTTTGTTTGTTTTGTTTTTTGCTTTTGTTTGTCTGGTTTTAGTCTTGTTTTTGTTGTTGTTGTTATTTTTGTTGTTTTTGAGACAGGGTTTCTCTGTGTAGCCCTGGCTGTCCTGGAACTCACTTGGTAAACCAGACTGGCCTCGAACTCAGAAATCTGCCTTCCTCTGCCTCCCAAGTGCTGGGCTTAAAGGCATGCGCTACCACCGCCTGGCTTTAGTTTTGTTTGTATGTGTGCTTTTTAAAAGAGAAGAGAAAGGGTATGTTATTGGGTGAGTGGAGAGGTAGACAGGACCTGGAGGAATTGGGGGAGAGAAAAGCATGATCAAAATATATTGAATAAAAACATTTGTATTAAAAATAAGCAAATAAGGCCAGGGAGTAGTGGTGCATGCCTTTGATCCCAGCACTGAAGAGACAGAGGTAGGCAGATCTCTGTGAGTTCAAGGCCAGCCTGGTCTAATAGAGTGACAGGACAGCCTGGGCTATACAGAGAAAACTTGTCTCAAAAAAACCAATCAACCAAACTAACAAACATAAATTTTTTTTAAAAGAGTGTATACAGAGCAATAAATACCAAGCAGCCATCATAAACCCAATCACAGAAAAACATTCCTTTGAAAATTATGGTCGATGTCAGAGAAATGGTTCATTCTGTGAGATTACTTGCTGCCAGGCCTCATGAACTGAAGTTTGATCCTCAGGACCTACATGGTGGGAGAGAACCAGCTCCCTCAAGTTGCCCTCCAACCTTCATGTGTACCATTGTACGTGCCTGTGGGAACACACACATGCACACTAAATGAAGAAAAATGTAATAAAATGAAAGTGTGTTTGCATGTTTGTTTAGAAAGAAGAGGATGGGGCTGGCGAGGCAGCTCTGTTGCTCTCACAGAGGATCTATGTATGATATCCAGCATCCATGTCAGGTGGTCCCCAGCCACTGTAATGTTAGCTCTAGCTCTCCGCTGACCCATGAGGGGAACTGCACTTATATGCACAGACAATTAAAAATGGAATAACATCTTTTAAAAAAAAATGAAGGGAAGGAAGAGAGAGAGGGAGGGAGGGAAGGAGGGAGGGAAGAAGAGAGAGAAGGAGACAAGGAAAGCATCATAATCCAAGGACCCACTGGCTTTCACCAGAAGTGGAGAAAGCCTGGAAGAAAAAAACGCCATGTCTTGTTATTTGTCTAAAACACAGGAAACAAAACATGACCAGTGGCCAGGCTCACGCCAGCTTTTCTGTCCTGACATCAGGGTGGATGAAACTGGAATCTGCCTGGGTTTCAGGCTGGAAGCTGCATCTGAACACCTGATGTTTGAGCAGCCTGCAGAACTTTCCAGTGTCACTTAGAAGATGCAGAGGCGAAGTGACAAGGTAGTTGACCTCTTTGGTTCTCCTGAATTTCAAGACCTCAAGCTCACACTCCACACTTTTAAAAGCTAGCTTGAAGTTTTCTCTGATGGTTAATGTTTGTCACTTGAGTTTTTCTTGGCTCTGAGCTTAGGCTTCTTTGAACCCTTGTCCTCATCCCATGCTGAGGAATCCCAGATAACTCCTGGTCGCAGCTGCCGCGCTGTGGTTGTGAGAGGCTCTTGGAAAATAGCTGGGAAGTTGCTGGAATTCTCCTTTGAACATTTTTACTTTGTTTCATGACATAAGACACTTTAGCTTTGTTCCTGTGGCTAAATCTCAATTCCTGGCGTCTCCCCAAACAGGCCGTTATTATCAAAGGGCTTCATGCATTTTTTAAACAAAATTAGCCCACTTTCCCAAGCCTTTCTTTTTCCAGAGACTTCAGCTTTTTCAAGATCAATGACATTGGCAGGAAGGCCCTGAATGAACTAATTGCTGCTCTCCTTATCTCCCTTTTCTTTACGTTTTTATTTACATACATCCTTGGAAATTTTTGGGTCAGACATCTTTTTTTTTTTTTTTTTTTTTTTTTTTTTTTTAGTTTGACAGCACTTATTGCTATGTAATAGATTTTTTTGGTTTTGTATTTAAATTTTTTTATTTCATCACCCAGCTTCCAGAATATTATAAAGGGAATGCCTACATCCCTATGAAAAATTACTTTAAAATGTATAATTATTTTAGCATGATACCAAGTGATACATACACATACATATATACATATATACACACACATATATACATATATGCAACATAAACATATATGTGTATGTATATACATATATGCAATATACACACATATGCATATATGTATGTATACACATTCATGTATACATATACGCAACAGCATTTTATTATATATGTATATGTTATATACATACACACACACATATATATGTATGCATATGACTTGTACATGGCAAAAACTCACCCAAACCAAATTAATCAATCCATTAATCAAAAGAAAAACTAGGAGGAAATAGTATCTAACTGAAACAGTTACTATTCAAATTACAGTCCTTACATAGGAAAGTCCTTTCTGAATCACTACAAGATCAATCACTGTGATCGGAAATGAGTTAACAAATGTAATCAATTCACAAAAGAGCATGCAAACACCGAGCAGCAGATCCAGGCAGAGCAGTGCACACTTCTAATCCTGCCCTGGAGAGGACCCCAGCTTGAAGGCAGGGTGGGGCTATGAGGCCAGATGCTATCTGAGAAGCAGAGGAGGCAGGGTGGGGCTACAAGGCCAGATGCTCACTGTGAAGCAGAGGGGAAATGAAGGCACATGGGAGAGGGTACCAGGAGCAGGGCTTGCTGATCACAAATGTAATATGTTAAGTAGAAACAGGAACTGCCTGCTGTCCAGTAGAATGGGGTTGGGTAGGGCATTCGGAAGAGGGCAAGCATCTGAATGGTGTATGGCAAAAAAAGTTATAATAACCTTTTATTAGACCAATCTGACATATCATTAAATTTTAAACATGGGCTGGAGAGATGGCCCATCAGTTAGAAGCACTTGCTGATCTTAGAGTCCTGAGTTCTGTTCCCAGCACCGGTGTTAAAATGCCTTGAAACCTCCTGTAACTCCAGCTTCAGGGGATCTGACCCCTCTTCTAACCTTGATGGGCTCCTGTGCTCATAAGCAAGCACACTCACACAGACACATATACATAAAAAAAATTAAAAATAATAATTTAAACACACATTCTATTTAACCCAACAATTCCACTTCCAGGAAAATATATTAGTAATCCGTGCAGTGTGTAGCCATCGACTTTTTACTCATCGCGTATTGTTTCCAGCGGGAGTGGGGTAGTACAAGATCTGCTGCTTATTAGGCACGAAGCGCACGCTGCCTTTAGAGAAGCATCAAGAAGCCCAAGCTTAAGGAAGGCAAAACTAAAGTGTGTGATTGAAATGTTCCAAAATAGATGGTAAAATATTTCCATTTTATAAACCACGGAGAAAGACAACAGTGCTCCACTCACTTCACCTTACTTGGAGAACATGGATGTGACCGAGTGCTGAAGGTCTCATCAAAGCCAGTTTCAGCCAGCATAGCGTTAGCAGGGAAGGCAGGTTCAGAGAATCTACTATCCTGAGAGATGGAAGTAAGAATTATTAATGGACACACAAAAGTGAAAAGAACTCTTGTTGAAGTAAATTTAAGTATTTAGGGAAAATAGAGTTTGTTTCTTAAATCTATCTTTATACAATGCAGTGCTCAGTTTGAGCCTGTGCTAAGTTAATAAATGAATACCTAGAGGTATGTAGTGATTTTCTAAGATTTCCTTAATTTAGTTATGTACTTATTTACTCTCTCTCTCCTCTCTCTCTCTCCTCTCTCTCTCTCTCTCTCTCTCTCTCTCTCTCGCTCTCTCTCTCTGTGTGTGTGTGTGTGTGTGTGTGTGTATCTGTTTACCCAAAGGGCATTGGATCCCTTGAAGCTGAGGCCTGAGTTACATGTGGCCACAAGCTGCCCAAGCATGTGCTCTTGACTCTGAGCTATCTCTCAACCCGTAACTTTTAAATCTACAAATAAGTTGAAGCAACCGACAAAACAGTTCGGTATTAGTAAGTGGATTTTGCAGATCCACTGGATCCATGGAGGGTTGCACTGAGGGAGGTCAAGGCTAGCAAGCATTCGGTATATATGTGAATCACGTGTTCCCACACACTGAGGGGTCAGGGCTGGTGATCATGCAGTGTACACATGAATCACGTGTTCTTCCAGCCTCTGGCCTCGTCATTCCTGCATTTTTTTTTTTTTTTTTTT
>NW_022196896.1:67660547-67666043 GCF_008632895.1 Mastomys coucha | reverse complement strand
TTTTTTTACCATTTTGTTGGTTTTGTTATATATGTAAAAGGGGGAAGCAAAAGTAGGAAATAGTATCAAAGAGTGACTGCATTTCCTCTTAGAGTCATTTGGAGACCTTGAACTGGCTCAGACTGGTTCCAGTGATGCACCTTTCCTGGAGTTACTGATGACAGTTGATGATAGTCCAGGGCTTCTTTTTACCTTCATCCAGTAGATTTGTAAATGGTTTCAATCTACTTTAAGATATGTTATATCAGGAATAGCGAGATGGCCCAGTGGTTAAGAGTACTTGCTGCTCTTCCAGAGGACTGGAATTTTGTCCCCAGTACCCAGGATGGTTTGCAACTACCTGTAACTCTAGCGCTAGGGTGTCTGGCGCCCTCTTCTGGCCTCCACAGTCACTACATTCATCTGCACATAGCCATACACAGACACACACATGCCTGATGAAGTAGAATTAAAATAAAAATATTTCTTAAATGTCAAAGATAGCAGTTTATTTTTTTCCACCCTGGGACATTAGACAATTTTACTCACTACTTATTGTTAGAGGGTGAACTGTGGGTTGTGTCCCAGAATTCATAAGTTAAAGCCTTGATCCCTGTTCCTTAGAATGCATTGGAACTTTAAGAGCTGATCAAGTTAAAATAAAGTCACTGGGGTGGGCCCTAACCCAATATGTCCTGTGTCCTCATTAAAAAGACAAACACAGACAGAGAGGGAGGAGCGTGTGCACAAGAGGGGGAGGGGAACAACAAGTAGCTAAACCAACAAGGAGGCCGGAGGAGCGCCAGCCTTGCCAACACCCAGATCTTAGGCTGTGTGGAAATACATTTCTGATACTTAAGCCATCCTGCATGTAGCATTTTGTTCTGGCCTCCCTGGAAAACTAATACTCTCAGCGAAATCATCTCAGCACGCCTTTCCTGAATGTTGAAAGTTTTGGTTTTTACGGTATTGAGATGGAAGCACGCTTGCAAGTTCTCTGCAATGAATTACTAATGTGTCACCAGCCCTTGAATAAAAAATTGGAATGGAATAAAGAATAGGAATGGCCTCGCTGGAGTGGGTGTGGCCTTGCTGGAGGAAGTGTGTCACTGTATAGGTGGCCTTTGAGGTGTTCTATGCTGAAGCTCTGCCTAGTCCAATAGAGAGCCTCCTCTGGCTGCCTAAAGAACACAGTCTCTTCCTGGCTTCAAGGTGCGGAACTCTCAGCTCCTTCTCCAGCACCATGTCTGCCTGCATGCTCCAACGCTTCCTGCCATGATGCAGGAAGCCAGCCCCAATTAAATATTTGCCTTTATCAGAGCTGTCTTGGTCATGGTATCTCTTCACAGCAATAAAATCCTAACTAAAAAAGCTTCTTTTTTGAAGACAAACTTTAGTGATGTGTTAAATAAATTGTTTCTACCCTCTGAACATTGTAATTTGACATGGTTTAAACTCACACTTACATGTATGTTTTCAGGGCCGAACCATTTGGTATTGGGTCAGCGTGCTCATTCTTGAGGAAGACTAGTTCTCTTGGTCTCAGCAAGCCTTAGTTCCCTGTGGTTCTTTGTGTAGGGGTGAGGCCCTGTGTGTTTTTCTCCATCCACTTTGGCATGATTGATGTCATCTTTAGGCATGTTAAGGCAGTCGTGCTGGTGAGACTTCATGGGTGTAGCCTCACAGGAGACATACTCACACAGCAAACTCTTTTGGTTTTTGATCTTTCGGCTCTGAGAATCTCCCACAACATTCCAGAGCCGTAGGTGGAGAGTTGTTTTGTAAACACGTCAGAGCCCCACAGCTCTGCATTTTGATGAATTGTGGATTTCTATAGTAGTCTCAACTGTTGCAAAGAGACATCTCTTTGGTGAGGGGCGAGGACTACATTTATCTGTGAGCCTAAGGACAGATGTTTAGAATATAGTTAAGGATTATGTCGTTTCAGTAAAGTGGAAGTTGCAGGTTCTCCTCCAAGATCCAAGACTTCACTAGACATGGGTAATTGGCTAAATTTCCATTTATGATTTCCTGAGTGGTCAGCCTTGAAGCATGTACACGAGTAACACTATAGAGACTACACAAATTATATTTATGTGTTAAGGGATACATATGTATACACACACACACACACACACACACACACACAAACGCATGCACATGCTAGTAAGGATTAGACTGCTTGTGTCTTTATTCCCACTATTTGGGAAGTTGAGGCAGGAAAAATTGAGAGTTCAAGGCCAGCCTAGACTACCAAGTGAGGCCCTAGTTCCTCCCCATAAAAACAAAACAAAACAAAAGCAAATGGGGAAAAAAGAAAAAAAAATAAAAATACTGCCCAATAAAATACTTCCCCGGCCCCCTGCTTGGCATTGTGACTTTGGTACTGATTTCTGAATGTGCTATTGTTGACACCCCCATTGTTATCTGGGGTAGCAATCAACATTCTCAGCAGTTTTTTCTTTGGCCTTGAGTCTCCAGTGGGACCTGCTGCCCGTCAGGAATGACCTCCAATTCATGCTTGGTGCTATTCTAGGTCAAGCAGACCTGAGAGGCTTTCAGTATCCAAAGGGCCAGCCATAGGGGACTTTCAGATCAAATGAAGCCAGGCCCAGGGAGTGCCAGGGGAAGTGGAGCTGTGTCTAGGCTGTAGAAGATATGTGTTATATCACTGGGGCTCTGAAGGAGCGTGACATGGAGTGTTCTGTATCAGAATGGCTCTGTGATCTTAGCAGACATAAGACCTGACATGAGCCTGTTGCAGTTCACCTGGGACAAATGATCTCAAAACCAGAATCTGATGCACTATTCACAGCAAGGCCTCCCTTATTTGTGCCTTAAAACAGCTGCTTGCCAAGGCCAATTACTTCTCTCACATTGCCCAAGTAGAGAGAACAGGCCCCATCTCCACAGCAAAAAGGAAGATAGTCCCCTCTGTTTAGACACACACCAGATAACTTAAAAAAAAACACAGATTTGTCTATGACCATACCACCCTGACCTTGCCTGAGATTGTCTAAAGCAGTGCCAGGCCAGTAAGCACTTGGCTGAGAGGAAAAGTAGGATCCATTCCTTCATGGCAGGAACCAATACAGGAAGCACTTAGCCCAATGCAGAAAATTAATGGCGCGAGGGCATTTGCAATAATTATGTGATAATTAAATAATTTAAAATGAAGCCATTAATTAATAGCTGGCAGACACTGACTCAGAGGCTGAGTTCAAGCTGCTCTGGAAAGGGGCCTCGGTAGGACAATAGAAACCCTGTTGGGAGGGACTTGGGACAGAAAATGAAATATGTACAAACCATCCTTTGTGCCCAAGAGAGAATGAGCAATATATCTTTAAATGTCTGTGTTTGGAAGGTATGAGCTATGTGTTTTCTGGGGCAGGAGTAACATGCCACGTCATTGTTGAGCAGCAGGGTGAAGAATTCTATTCACCATCCCCTAGTGCCTAAGCTGGACACCGAAGGTCAACAGTAGCATCCAGCATCTAATGAGAGTCACTGAAAGAACATCATGTGGCCTGGAACCAAGAATTTACCTTAGCTGTTTTAGTTATTGCATAAGTAATATACTAATAGCAGCCACATAGCATTTTTAAAGATATATTTTGTCTTAAATTATGTGTATATGGGGGGTTGGCATGCACACGCAAGAGGAGGGCCCAAGGCTAAAGGCATCCCTGGAGCTGGAGTTTCAGGCAGTTGTGCGCCTCAGTGTGGATACTGGAAGATGAACTTGGATCCTTGGCAAGAACAGCAAGTGCTCCTAACCACTGAGCCATCTCTGCAACCCCCTTGTTGTGGCCAGTAAGGTTGTTCAGTAGGTAAAGAAGTTTGCAACATAAGCCTTGAGACCCAAGTTCAACCCTCAGAATCCACATGAAGGCGGAAGGAGAGGATTGACTCAAAGAAGTTTTACAACTCTGACCCTCATTCTCATGCCACGGTATATGCACTACCCAATACACAAAATGTACATGCACACACACTCATACAAATGCACCCCACAGCATGCATGCATACACACACACACACACACACACACACACACAAATGCACACCCCCTCCCTACACAGCATGAATGCACAGACACACACACATACTACTCCATGCATGTACACACACCATTACCATACCATGCATGCATACACACACATACAAATGCACCCCACAGCATGTATTCACACACACATACATACATATATACACACCCCACAGCATGCATGCATATATACATATACACACCACACCACACCATGCATGCACATACAATGATAATTTTTCTAATAGCTCAAAACAGTAAGATTTGGAGAAAAAGAAAAGAGAGAGGAAAAAGTCTGGAAAAGATTAAGATTAGTCCCCACACACACCACACACAATGTAGAATAATTTTGTTAAGATTAGAAAATAAAATACTACGAAAAACAAATAATCAATAAGATAAACAAATTATTCACTGACTAGATAATGGATCTAACATGCATGTGGCAAGAACTCTCGAGAAAAAAGAAAAGGACAAAATGGTAATAAAAGAAAGATAAAGGATGTCATCGCAGATACCAAAATGGCAAGAGAAAAAAACTCCCAGGAAAGTCAGTTTGCTAAATTGGTGCCGGGGGGCGGCAGGGGGGTGGGGGGAATTAAAAAGATATTTCATGGACCTGCAGGTGTTTTAATGTTGGAACCATGACTGCAATCTTCAGAGGCATCCTAGATCTAGGTGATCCCTCCTGAGCTAGTGCCAACATTGTACAACAGTCTCAGAGAAGACAGAAGGAAGTGTCCTGACTGACGGGTGGCTGGAGGTATTCTCTTCACATTCATGACTAATCTCCCCTCCTAGCAGTCGAAGTTCCTGTTGCTATGAAAAAAACAAACAAACAAACAAACAAAAAAACCAACCAAGGCAAAGTAAAAGGAAGCCTTGTTTGTTTTGTCTCACAGTTTGAGGGCTCAGGCCATCAAGCTGGGAAAGCCAGGGTGGTGGCCTTGGTGTCAAGCAGCAGTCACAGTTGGGAAGCAGAGAGAGATGCCTCTGGCTCCATTGACTTTCTCCTTTTTATTCAGCCCAGGACTCCAGCCTATGGACTGGGTCACCCAAATTTAGCAAGTGTTTTCCAGCCTCACTTAGCCTGGACTAGTAAATCCCCCATAGACACAGTCCGAGGTGTCTGAAGTGATTCTAAATTCCGTCAAGCAGACAGCCTAAGCTATCCATTAGATCCTACCTTTAAAATCTTGTCACATTGAGGAGGCAGTTTCGGCGTTCGAGTCTGGGTGGGAGACGAACACAGTCGATAGTATCGATAGTATCAATAAACAAATGTGTTAACAGCGTGATATATCAGATCGAGTTGGGTTTAGTCCAAAAATGACAACTAGAATAATTTGCTCCAACTTAGTTACTTTTCCATTGCTGTGATAAAACACCATAACCAAGGCAACAGAAACACTGTTTATTTTGGCTTACAGTTACAGAGGGCTAAAAGCCCACCACCAGCGGGGGGGTGG